>NC_136483.1:135352136-135452136 GCF_053919585.1 Euprymna scolopes | reverse complement strand
ATAGATTAATTAATGGATACATTAGATTAATAAATACATATTTAACGAATATAAAATCATGACTCATATATATTTATAACAGTCTTTTCTTTAAGGTCCAATAATTAAGTATAATATGTATTAATAAATTTTCGATTAGATATATTTCTTTATGGTCCAATATTTAATTATAATAAGTATTAATAAAGCACACACACATCTTTCTTTCTCTCTCTCTCTCTCTCTCTCCCTCTCTCTCTCTCTCTCTCTCTCTCTCTCTCTCTATATATATATATATATATATATATATATATAGTTTTGTTTTGTTCGTGGTCTCATTATATTGTCTTACATTTTTTCTGTTTCATTTAACTTTTTCTTTCACTAATTTATGCTTTTTTTTTTCTTTAACTTTTAATTTATTTTCATTTTAATGATTTGGATCCTCATTGACTAACTGCGGTAATCTAGCGAGAATCTGTGTGTGACTATGGTTATTCAATATATATATATATATATATATATATATATATATATATATATATGGTAAAACTGGTAATTAGTAAAAACCTGTAAAGAGTGCTCAATACTATTGCAGATTGAAACTCCTCCCCTCCTCTCCTTACCCTCCTCTATTTTTCTTTACCATCCTCTCTCCTCCTCACCTCCCCATATCAATATATCTCCACCCACGCCTACCTGAATCTGCTACCCCCACAATACAATCTAATGTATTTTAACCTTCAAAACTGAAATATTGTCAATACTCGCCCCCTCCCCCTTATTATCTCCTACCCCAACCCCTCTTTTTTATTTTTCGTATTTCTTATAAAACACTTCTTCATAATACTAACAACAGTTTCTCTAAGGTCCGACGAGGCTATTAGATCGTAAACATGGTCCAACATCCGAAACATATGTAACGAAACAGATAAAACGGTAATAAAAGAAGATAAAGCATATATATATATATGTACCGATGAAGACCGAAGGATCGGTCGAAAATCATGGACTTGTTAAAAAAGTTTTTTAATTTTTTTGTTTCATAATATTATTTTGTATTCCTGCACGTCACCAATTGAAAACGAATAAAGAAAAGTTATAAGCTTTTATACTTTTCGTATTCTTTTTTATATATTTCCATTCATATATCTATATATATATATATATATATATATATATATATATATATATATATATATATATATATATATATATATATATATATATATATATATATACAGGCTGGCCACAAAGTCACGCACCAATGTTAATATTTATTTTTTATTAATATAATTTTTTAATTTTATATATTTTTTTTAATTTCAGATCAGACACCCCATTGACTAATTCTTTATCTTTTTTAATTAACATATATATATATGCAGAAAGAGAGAGAGGGAGAGAGAGAAAGAGAGAGAAGCAGAGAAAGAGAGAGAAGCAGAGAAAGAGAGAGGGTCGAGAAAGACAGAGTGACAGACAGACAAACCGACGCATGTATGTTGTTCGTGTATGTGTAAATTTATGTATGTTTATGCCATTTACTATTATATATATATATATATATAGGTTTAATTATAAAATTATTGTGTAGAGTTTTTTAGCCATTACTTAAGCAATTTCTAAGTAAGAAAATATATATTAAACAATTAAGCGACATAGCTTGGCCTTTTGGTAAAAGATCAAAGTGTAGTATCTGTTCTTTGGATGCTGCACTTCCATTTCTTGTTCTCTTTTGGTGAAGGATCAGTCCTTCACGACTGAGACAATTTTTTTTAATTTTTGTACCTTTTCTCCACGTTAAAAAACGACCCTGGTGTCTAACTCTGTCCCGTGGGGAGGCATAGTATATATATATATATATATATATATATATATATATATATATATATATATATATATATATATATATCATATTCAATTATAAAATAAAGATAAAATGAATGTTCAATGTAAAAGCAACTATCTAGTTAAGAGCAGTAAACATTTGAATAAGTAATGGTAAATGGTAACGTTACAAAGGAACTTTAATACATTATCAAGTTGATAAGATTTACAGAATGAAAAATATGAGAAAAAACATGGTATTTTGAAGCTTAATGTTCTTTGTTAGAAGAAAAAAAAAGAAAAAGGAAGGCACAAAGAATATCTAAAAATACTAAACTAATATTGAAAACGTTCTAATCAGAAATGGAAAAAATTTTCAAGCCCAAATTGGGAGAAATTTTTATCGGAGTGGGTAACAATGATGGAGATAATATATATATATATATATATATATATATATATATATATATATATATATATATATATAACTTTATTCGATTGGCAAAATTTTAGAATAATTATAAAAAAGTGAACCATATCGTAAATTCAATCAACTAAAAAATGGAAACCGGGGTGATATATATATATATATATATATATATATATATATATATATATTTTAGTCATCGACATACAGACCTGTTTCGTTGTTTCACAACTCATCAGTGCCGCTAGACTAACACCTCTCCCAAGCCGAGCATCGAACCTAGAACCGTCGTGATGACAGTCGGCAGTCCTACCCCCTGACTACGGAATCGGTGGCCGAAATTAAACTTTCCGAATGTCTATTTAAATAAACATCCGTCCGCCACTCGTAGAGGGCTCAAACGTTTGTTTGTAAACAAACCGCGACGTTTTATTTTTTATTACCGTTTCTTTCTGTTAAGTTACACTTCCTTCAGTTTTTATTAATTACAATTTCCACTATATATATATACATATATATATATATATATATATATATATATGAATAAAAACTCTATCCAAAAAATATATACATGTTTATATCTCTCTGTATTATTTCCTATGTGTTGATGTGTAGGAATACAAAAGTCTTTAACGAAAGAAACAAAAAAAAAGAATGTTACTTTCAATAGCACATTTATCGACCGATCCTCCGGTCTTCCCCAGTGTGATTTCACACAGAGGAAGGCCGGAGGATCGGTCGAAATTATGAAAACTATCCTTGTGTGTGTTTTTTTCATACGTATTTACATATATATATATATATATATATATATATATATATATGTGTGTAAATATAGAAATATCTACATATATATATATATATATACATTTACATATGTATGCATATTTGCTAAACATATATACACATATATATATATATATATATATGTGTTCAGCTTACTGCCAAATATATTTTTTATTCTAATAAATATTCTATATTGCACACTACATAAACTATGCTTTGCATATATATATATATATGCATATATACATATATATATATATATATATATATATATATATATATATATATATATATATATATATAGTTTTAACAAAAATTATAGCAACAAGTACTGTATTTCATCGTTAGTTACAATTGTCTCAAGACTATTCGGAAATATCCAACCATTATGTCGTTATATATATATATATATATATATATATATATATATATATATATATATATATATATATATATATATATATATTAATTTATAAAATATATATGGCGATTAAGCTACACTGAATATTCTGCGTTCCAACTATAGGATTCGTCAGTTGGATGAAACGCAGAATATTCAGTGTAGCTTAATCGCCATATATATTTTATAAATTACTAACTAGCTCTACCTACGTATTGAGCACTCTTGAAGTAAATACTTAAAGTTTACGCATAAATCTATACTTTCGTATATTAAATTTATGTGAATAAATGAAGTAGTTATATATATATATATATATATATATATATATTATATAGTGTTTATAACATTATATATACATAATAATTTTCATGCAATGCAATATATATATATATACGTATATATATGTATATGTATACATATGTATATATATGTATATATGTATATATATGTATAAATATATGTATATATTTGTATATATATACGTATATATATGTATATATATATGTATGTATATATATATATATATATATATATATATATATATATATATATATATATATACAACTCATAAGAAGGCAAATTTGCTGTCGTAAAAGTTGTATCGCATTAATAGATCTCTAGTTGCTAGTTACTAGCTGAGCGAAATATGCTCATAAATGTGTAGCGGCATATTATTTTTTCATGAAAAAACACATAGAAAGTATATATATATATATATATATATATATATATATATTTATATATATATATACATATATATATATATATATATATATATATATATATATATATATATATATACTCTAATAATCTGTCCTTGATAGAGGAAGACTAAAACTCGCTGTTAACAGCAAGGGGAGACTGACTATATTTCTCATATGTTTCACACATGAAGTAAATTTGAGTCTATAAGGAAGTTTTGGTACTGGAGATATTCAGAATCGTACCCTATTACCAAAAGCTTGGAGATATAACATATAAAAATAATTGGAATCAAGTCTCCCCTTGCTGTTATTTCAGATCATTTAAAACCATAGCAAGTTTTAGTCTCTTCTTCTTAGCAAGGCCAGATGTTTGGCGGTGTATCAGATATTTTGTTATTCATATGCAAAGTAAGAAAACAAATGATTATGATAAAAGTGTAGTATCTTTCCATCCTCAAAACATCCTTTAAAATTACCACTAATATAGGTTTAACAAGGGTTCTGAAAACGAAAATAGCTTTTAAAATTCTAGGGAACAATTACATTTCAAGATATAAAGAAACTATAGTATCAAAAAGAAGGAGATCACTTTTCTAAATTAATTTAACGTAAAGTGATCCCCCACTTTATAGCCGTGTTATTTTAGGGAGGAGGTGTCTGTTATTTTTTTTAGAAGTACGTAATTATAACTTGGTAGACCAACACAAAACCTAAATTAACAAAACTTGTTTTTCTATAAGTTTTCGAGTGTGTTGAAAACGAATATCGCATTTAAATTTTCCGCAAATAAGGATTTTCCGAGTATTAAGCAATGTAATACTTTATACTATAAGTAGTGGCCATTGTTGTTCGTGCAAGCGCGCATATTTTAACTTAATACCCAGAAAAACATTTATTTGAGGAAATTTTAAATGCGAAATTCGTTTTCAGCACACTATGGAAAACAGGGTTCGTTTTAGGTAGGTTGTGTGTTGGTCTACCAGGCCAAAATAAACTCCATCCCTACGAAAAATAACACCCCACCAAAAAAAAATGCCCAAAATTTGGTGCTAAATTTACGTAAACTTAATGTAAAACATTTATACCTCACTTTTGAAACAATTATTTTCTTCGTATCTTGCAAACTCATACACTGGAATTTTAAACGTTATTTTCGTTTTCAGTATACTCTTTTTCAGTACTCGTAATTTTAACAGAATTTTTTGGAGGATGAAAAGATTCTGAACCGGTAACGTTTCATGGTGGTTAAAAAGTGCCAAAAATAGGCTCTGGATGATGAATGATCTCCTGTATGTGCGACCGTAAGGCCAGATGTCACATAGCCTACTACACAAGTCATATCATTACCTTTCCCAGCGAGCGTTCATTTGTGAAATTCGGATCAATAGTCGACGAGATTTGCACAAATCAGAGCAATCCCTTCTATTATTTCGTTTGTTTAAAACGTAATAAAATCGTAACGTTGAAAACATGGACAACAGAATGTAATTATGTTATTAACTGTATTATTTTGAAGATATATTTTAAAATTCATTAGTTTTGTCCATTCATTAGTTCAGGAGATTAACATTATATATATATATATATATATATACATATATATATATATATATATATATATATATACTAGCAAAAGTACTCGTCATTTACTGGGTTCCAAAACACCCAACAGATAATGGACTCTGATTTATGAAGCTATGATAGGTTATGAAAAAAAAAGGGTAGTAAATAGATAAGTTCGAATTTGGGGGTATTAAAACTAAACTAAAATATGATGAAAGTAAAAATAAAATAGATAAACCCCATAATTTATTATACCATACCTGTTCACACTGAAACTCTTATCACAATATTCTGTGGGTCTATATTTAAAAAAGAAACTTGTTAAACTTTGTGACATATTTCCATTCTATGGCAGTCAGGGTCGAACGAACACCCAATAATTTTATTATACCATATTTCTTCAAACTGAAACATAATTATCAAAGTATATTACGCAAATAGATATGAAAAGTCTTTATTAAAGTGTGTGCCTATTTATATTCTATGGAGGCCAGGCGCGAACGCAGACCCCACAATTTTATTATACCATCCCTATTTAAGTTAAAAATAGTTATCAAAGTATTCTTATGTACATCTATATCAAAAACACTTGTAAACGTTTTTTTTTTATTTTTAATTTTTTTATTTCCATACTTTGTGGACCAGACGCGAACGCAGACGCCAAAATTTTAATGAATCATCATTATGCCAGACCAAACATACCCAATCCTTTGTCTCGATACATCTTCTATCATTATATGTGATCAGTTTTCTATAATAGTCAACTATATAGGAGCCTATTCGTGAGCAGACACACACACGGACGTTCAGCTTATATATATATATATATATATATATATATATATATATATATATATATATATATATATATATATATATATACAAATGTTTTTAGAACGTTTCGCCTGACTCTGTTTGTCTTTCTTTTTCCTTCCTTCATATATATATATATATATATATATATATATATATATATATATATATATATATATATATATATATATACAGTCCTGGTCAAAATCATAAGACCACTTAAGAAAGTAAGCGTTAACGCATATTATCGAATTTTTAATTAAACAAATGGTTGAAACCATTGCCAAAAGGGAAAATATGATGGAAAAAAATGAAATCTGCTTCATTCGAAACCTTAACCCTGATCTAATAATTATTTCTTAAAACACAAACATTTTCACCTGGTCAAAATTATAAGACCACTGATAATTTATCTAACAAAAGGCAATCATAAATTACTAAAAAAAGGGTCTCAGTATTTAGTATAGCCTCCATTATTACGAATTACTTAAAAAAATTCTCTTCGGCATGCTTGCGACTAAGTTTTTTATCAGTTGCGAAATAATTTTATCCCATGTACTGAAAGCTGACTCAGAAAGTTCCTTTATCGAATCATACTGGGTTCCATCCTTGAACACTTCTTTTGCCATCCATCCCCAAAGATGTTCAATGGGATTGAGGTCCGAAGAACATGCTGGATGATATAACAAGTTTATATTATTTTAAGAAAAGTATTTTCGTGCTTGTCGAGAAGTGTGTTGTCATGCTGGAAAATCCAATTTCTTCCACACAGATGTGGACCTTCATTCCTGATAGAAGCATTTTCAAGCATTGAAATGTACTTCAATGATGTTTGCTGGCCTTTCACTACTTGCAACTTTAGGGTCCTAGCTGACGAGAAAGAACCCCAGATCATTAAAGATCCTCCTCCACTATGCCGAGTTGAAAAGTCTCTTTCGGCAAATTTTTATCATGCCAATAATGTTGAAATCCATCTGGACCATCTAGATTAAACTTTTTCTCATCGGAGAAAATTACATTTTCCCACTTCTCTTCATCCCAAGTCTTTTCAATCGACTTGAACTCATACTGGAGTTTTTTGTTTTATTTTAAACTTCTTCTGATCTGGCGATCCAGTGATGGGGTTATTTTTTTTTTGGGGGGGGGGTCGACCTGGACTCTTTTTGTGCCCATATTGATCTGAATTTCTTAAAAAAAATGTGATGACCGTTTTGCTACGATTCACTTCGTTTGTAATGGATCTATGGGAGAGTCCACCCCTATTAAGATCAAAGATCCTTCCTCTCTCAAACTCTGATAATGGTTTCCCTTTTGCCATTTATAATTTAGTAAGATTGTTTTATCCACTAACAAGTTGCTTTTAGTAATATAGAAAGCTTTTCGTATTCATTCTTTCAAAACTAGCCGATTTTATTAAAGTGGTCTTATCATTTTGACCAGGTGAAAATGTTTTTTTTTGTTTTTTTTTTAAATAATTATTAGATCAGGGTTAAGGTTTCGAATGAAGCAGATTTCATTTTTTCCCCCATACTATTTTCCCTTTTGGCAATGGTTTCAACCATTTGTTTGATTAAAAATTCGATAATATCCGTAAACGCTTACTTTCTTAAGTGGTCTTATGATTTTGACCAGGCTGTATATATATATATATATATATATATATATATATATATATATATATATATATATATATATAACACCTATATCAAAAAACGTTCTGCTTCACCAGTGTTTACACCATTATTTTTATTCTTGAAACTTTCCATTTTGATAAGCTAAAATTATTTATCGCATATCTATTTTATTTTTGCTTATTGAGATGTTATTTTACTTGAATATATGGGGCTGTAAAGCTAGGCCTTAACGACGATTGGAAAACTCCAGAAATATTCCTTGATTTATTATTATTATTATTATTATTATAATTTCTTTAATAAAAACAAACATTTTCTAAGTGCTCCTTGCATGCACTGACTTGTGTGAGATGTAAGCTGGAAAATTGCAACAAAGGTCTGAAAGCACTACCTAACAGGAAATCACATGCACAGCCTTCTCACTGTTTGCACAATAAAAGTTCGCTTTAAACTCTAAACCCGACCCGAGTAATATAGGTCGCAATGAGAAAATACATGACGTTTAAAGGTTTTACGCTATTAAAGCCTATCTCATTCATAGTGATAAATTGCAATGTTATCGATCAGTTTTCCCACCTATGATTCGAAAAATTGAATTATTTTACCTGTGATTGAAATTGCAAATACTAGATCGTCAAGTTCTTTCAGCTCCACTTTCTAAAAGAATGCAACATCCGTACTGTTAAAGATTTGAATATTTTAACGGCCATTTCTTTGTCAGCCTTTTCAGAATGTGTTTATATTGAAGATAACAATTATTTGAGACTATCAGGTGAAGGAGGGGGGCTTTTCCTGGTTGTAAAATACGCTTAAATATTATATTTCAATTTGTCCAGTTTTCGTATATATTATTCTAGAGTCGTAATTTCAAAAGCAATATCTGGGTGCCATCAGCTTGAATCGAAACCGAAAGCAAAAGTCTAGTATTCAAAGCTGGTGACGTTACCACTGTATTAATGTAATATGAACTGTTTAAAAATTATAAACTAAAAATAAACTAAGATTAATGTACGAAATGTTTAACGATATTTACAATTTTGACCCAATTTTGACCCCTTAAAACAGTTTTAACCGGCTAAAGAACCATAAAAGAACGGACAATAAAAATCCAATCATTTGAGTCCCCTAGCGCCATTCTACATCTTTTAGTTTCAGAGAAGATAGAGTTTGAAAATATGAAGGCATACAGACACATATCTGTTTATATATTAGATTGGTAGATAAACATCTCGAAGGAGACTTTGTAAAATAAAAACACTCAATATGAGAGCAGTATTCTAAATAATCCAAATAACACTAATTATCAATGTTATCTAAAATATCCAGAAACAAAATATTAAGATGATATTATTGTAACTGCAAAAAGTTATCAATCAGCAAGTAAACACTTCATCAAATCTCCACACTAACGTAATGTACTTGCAATAACCCTTATCCCTGAGTGGCTTCCGGGCCTTGATAAGTGGTGATCACTGTGTAAAAAAAAAAATGACTTTGCATGTTTTTATTCTGTAAATGAAATCGTTATTAAATAGTTCACAATCAAATTAATAAAATAAGTTTAGTTTTTTAAATTCATGAAGCAACCAGCGATTTTAGCAGAGAACTTTACTATTCATTTGATCTAGTCCTTGTCAAGGCCCCTAGAGCCGGTCTGTGGCTTTTAGTCTCGGTAAAGACAGAGTTTTAAAAATTGGAGACAAACAGACGGACATTGTGAGGTTCATAATTTAGACTTGTAACCTAAAATAATGTCGCCACACGCCTTTAGACAAATAAATTGTATGGGGCCTGCAAAACATAGCAGTGATAACCCTGGGTTATGATATAATATACAAATGTTTGTTTGATTATACTACACTCTGCGTGGATACTTTTGTGTGCGAAATTTACTCATTAGTTATTTCACAAATGACTGATTATCATTACTATTTCGCTTTTTTTTTTCAACGTACATTTTGGATTATTGCTTCCTTCGTCTAAAATAAATGTATTTTGAACCCTGCACATAATGCACCCTATACACGTCCACAGCTGAATAAAATCAAACTTTTCTCATCTAACCATTTACATCCAATTAATAGAATTAAATGTCGAAAAACGCACATTGCCATTTTTTGAACTTCTTGCCTCTTCACTCTCACATTTAGTCCTGAATATGTAAGCTTGTCAAAAACCCTATCAGTTTTCTGGGAATCTTGCCCTACAAAATAATTCAACATTTTTCCCATAAGCAGCTTTAATATTTCTTTTTTAATTTACTCCATCCCTTTGTAAATGACCTCATCCAATATACACAAGAACAAACAGACGCAAGATAAGGAGGATCCACGGATGTTTAGTAATATTTAGAAATATATATATATATATATATATATATATATATATATATATATATATATATATATATATATATATATATATATATATATATAATAAATTCCACAGCCAAACAACGTCGCAGCCCACAAGAGCCATGGCATGCAAGAGGCTCGGGTTTCGAATCCTGAGTTCGGTTGTGTCTAACTGATGAGCCCAAATGAGGACGAAACTCGAGTCTTGGACTTCCGGTTCTTTGACTGTAATGGCTCTTTTGGGCTGCGACGTTGTTTGGCTTTTTGTTTAGGTCTTATTATATACAATCTCTCACATTCTGAAAATCATATATATATATATATATATATATATATATATATAAATATATATAGTAAGTTTTATATGTATAACTATATATATTTATATTTTATATGTATGACTACATATATATATATATATATATATATATATATATATATATATATATATATATATATATATATAGCAAGTTTAAAAAATTATATAGCAATTAAACTACACGGTATTTTTCGTTTTACATCCTCGTGCCATATATATTTCCAAAACTTAGTAGCAAGCTCTTCTCACGTATTGTAAATTGTCGAAGTAACTACTAAACGTATTTATATTAAAAAAATATGTAGATACATAATATATATATATATATGTATATATATGTATATATATATATCTCGTTATTAAAAAAATGTATTTTAGATTGTTCCTACTAGCACTTTTGAAAGTTTTGATATTTTAAATATCTGTATTTTCGGGTATGGCTATTTTCTAAGTACTAAGGCTTGATGTTTCTATTCTAATCATTGTCTTCAAGCAAATCTTGTCCAGAACAATCATTATTTATGCGCATTTGTTTAATGTCTGCATGTCATCATTTGAATAGCGCAATAATAAATCATACAGACTACGTGGTATATAAGAGAAATGAATGCGTCACGTTATTAGCGCAAAACACAAACTTCAGAAGTGACATTACTATTTCGCTTTTTTTTAACGTAAATTTTGGAGTATTGCTTTCTTCATCTACAATAAATGTATTTTTAATCAGAGGAAGATTAATAAAATAACACAAAAACGATAATCTCCGGAGTGTGATCATTAGGGCTAGGGCAACTGAATAGTCTTTTCGTTGTTTTGACTCTCGAGTACATATCTGCTGGAATCTTAGTGTTAACTGTGTCAGATATATACTCAAGAGTCGAAAGGGTGATAAGAATATTCTCTTGTCATATCCCTGGTGATCATTAATACATTCATTTCTAGTAGAGGATAATCGTTGAAGAATAAAAATAAATAGAAATTTAGATCCCAACAAGAATATAGAGATATTATTATTTAGGTGTGAATAGCAGCAGAGATATTCATACCCTAATTTGTCAAATCATTAAAAAGGTATATGTTTATTTCCTGATAAACTACATGGTGGAATGATAAAACTGTCGAACTGGAAAAGATGACATGATTCCATTTCTCTTTAATGAAAAGTGTTTTTTTTGTTGTTGTTGTTGTTGCAGACCATCTACTAGTTGACCAGTCGTGTACAAATCCCAAGAGCAATGGGAGCCGCCTATCATCACAAGAGACGCAATGTTTAACGAGCGAGACCGGAGATGCGTCATTGTAAAACTTATGCTCTCCACTGATCCAAGTTATGACAACAGGACCATAGCCAGCATCTTCAAAATGTTTCACTGGATTGCCATGAATAACAGGGACGTTCCCAGGGTAATGAAAACAAATTTTTCGGCCACAGTTATGGTCTTTGGTGTGGTTTCAAGTGAGGGTACAATCATGCCACCTAAGATCTTCGAACTCGGCCTGAAAGTCAACACCAAAGTGTACCTGGGTGTGCTGAACGATGAGGTAAAACATTGGTGCAATTAGGTTGTCGCTAGTAGATGCTGGGTGTGGCAGCAGGACTCGGCACCGGCCCACAAGTCCAAAGAGACCCAAACTTGGCTTCAGA
The DNA here is from genome assembly GCF_053919585.1 of Euprymna scolopes. Taxonomy (NCBI): domain Eukaryota; kingdom Metazoa; phylum Mollusca; class Cephalopoda; order Sepiida; family Sepiolidae; genus Euprymna; species Euprymna scolopes. The sequence goes on along the minus strand of NC_136483.1, from coordinate 135,439,682 downwards.
AAGGTATCTATGACTTTGTACCTTTCTTTCCCTGCCCCTTCTCCCCGACCTGAACTCGTTTGACTACTTCGTTTGGTTATATGTAAAGAACATCACCAACATGACTTTCCACAATACCAAAGCCAGCCTGATCGCCACCATCCGCCGAGTATTCTCCCACCGGCGCTTGTGGAAAAGGCATGCTCCCAGTTCCAGACCCGTATCGAGGCGGTGATTGAGGCTGAAGGCGGCCACATTGAATACATGCCATCTTCAAGACATAATGAAGTTACCTGAATTATTTTGTTAATAAAAGTTTTAAAATAAATAGATTGATCTGAATGGATCAGATGGGATTGCAAATTGCATGTCTTTGATGATTGAAGTCATGCATTCATGGCTTGAAAGTTTTATATTTCTGTTGCAGATATTGACGATGTGAGACTGAGAAATGTGCATCAGAAGTGCAGATGCGCCATTGAATTGCATCATGGGAAAATAATTAAACCAATCAAGATTCATCGGCGCTTGTTGCATGTAATTGGTGTTAGCACATTTAGGGGTTAAATTTTTCGATTTTTGATGCCTCCTTTCAGTATCGAGAGACAAAGGATATCCCCTCTATGGGACAGCTGCGCATGTAATTGTGAAGCAAGTGTTGCGCAATTCAACAACCACACCTCTCCTGAATCGGCACTGTTTGAATGCACTGGCAAGAAGTCCAGAATGACTGAAAATAATACAGAGAAAAGCGGAGTCGATTTAAAAGTAGCGACAGAGATGTGAGTGACAAAGCGTGCTCTGGACGCCCATGCATAGTCATCGTTTATCGCCGACGAAAGTTTATTTAGAATGATAGTTACTATGTAGAAAAATAAATTCTGGAGCACAAAACGTCACCCGTTTTAATAGTATTACATCTGTTTTCGTAACTTATCAACGTTTTTAGTAAACAATAGGATTCGTTACTTTTGAATGACTTTTGTAGGGTTTTTTTTCTGCAAATACTTATTCCGGCCTGGAAAACTTAAAATTAGAAATTTTCCTTTATACATATGAACATTGAAGGCATATTAGTGTGGACAAATACACTCAGTTCTCTCAATTGAATTCTTCAACAATGAATATTTAAATTAAATTATGTGATTCATGCGTGTCTGTGTATGGGTTAAGGTAGTGTATGCATGCTGCTCACCTCATTTGTATTATACGTCGAAATTACGCATTAGTATTACGAATTACTTGCAACCTCTATCTAGTGATGGCTGAGGGAACAAGAACAAGGAACGCATAACGTATATTCAGTGTTCTATTAGAACCACCGTTCAAATTCCTGAGTTCGACATACATATTTTTGAGCGCGACAGGGCGCACCTAAAGAAGGTTGAGAGTTACAGCAACCAAACTGTTTTGAGATTAACATCTAAGATGTGAACAATAGTCCGAAAAATGCAAACAATATAATGTCTAATCTGAATATTAGTTTTATTGTGTGTTCACTATAACTTTGACCCTCACTTTTTGTTCAGTGTGCGCGGGCGCAAATGAGACAGGGAGAGAATGGGGGAGAGAAAGAAGGAAGTCGTCCATCAATCGCGAGTGTCTGTGTGTTCGTCCATCGCGAATGACTGATTCGCAATCAAATCACCGAGTTAATCGGCATTTAACAGCGGTTCGCCTTTGAACAAACATATTTCACATAACGTAGAATTATTTATTAAAAAAGGCGTTAGGTTTGTGCACATTCGCAAAACTATCGGATTTACTTAATGCTAAAAACGAATATACTTGTAAACCGCGTAAAATACGCACACATACACGTACGCATATATATTATTGATAATAATATGTGTATGCCCATGTAAATTTGCTATTCGAGGTTCGAATCACGACCTAGATAAACTTGCTACCTCTAGTCACACAAATGTGTAAGTGTTCGTTAATTACGTTCTCTCTCTTCCTTTCTTTCTCTCTCTCTCTCAAACTACCAAAACACATACACACACATTAATATATATATATATATGTGTGCGTGTGTGTGTGTGTATGTATACATAGATGTATATATATATATTTATATATATTTATATATATTTATAAATAGATATATTTATATATATATATATTTATATATATATTTATGCATATATATTTATATATATATATATTTATATATATATATTTACATATATATATATGTATATATATTTACATATATTTATATATATATATATATATATATATATATATAGTAATCCACATACAGTACTGTTTCGCTGTTTCACACCTTATCAGTGCGGCTAGACAGGCAACTACTTCAGGCCAGTGTTGAAACCAACTGCACGACAGTCAAGGCTCCTAACCATTATGCTATCGGCGGCTGCTGAGCGAGTCGTTCGACGATGTTTTGTCATCGTCCGAAATACCTAAGCTCGATTTGTTTACACAAAGAGCATCGCTTATACGCTAATGGTAATTCGTGTATCACTTCTCAATATGCTCACCTCAAGATGAGGAGCATTATAGTCATCCACATACAGTACTGTTTCGCTGTTTCACAGCTCATATATATATATATATATATATATATATATATATATATATATATATATATATATATATATATATATATACAAGCGGGGGCGACTTTGCCCGGGCGTAAAATACGCTTTTACATGATATTCTAATTTGTTCAGATTTCGTATATATTATTATTGAGTCGTGATTTCTGAAGTTGGAAAAATGTATTTTAGGTGCCATCAGATAGAATCGAAACCGAAGTATTCAAAGCTAGCAATGTTACCACCGCACGAAGATGACACGCGTATAAACCGATTAAATTTTTTTAATTTAAAATAAACTACGGTGAATGTACTAATTTCTTTAAGATTTTCTTTTCAATTTTAACCCATTTTTGACCCCTTAAAAACAATTTCAACCGGCTAAAACCCATAAAAGAACGACCAGTAAAAAATCCAATAATTTGAGGCCCCTAGCACCACTCAGCGCCTTTTAGTTTCAGGGGAGATAGAGTTTTAAAATATGGAGACAGACAGACAGACAGACCTACATATAGCCGTTTATATATTTAGAGAAGTAAGAGGCAGAGAGAGAGAGAGAGAGAGAGAGAGAGAGAGAGAGAGAGAGAGGGGAGAGAGAGAGATAGAAAGCGAGCGAGAGAGAGAGAATGGGGAGTAGCATATCCGTCTCAGTAAACGATGTCTTCTCCCACACATGACAACCTTTTTCTCACAGAAGTGACGTTACTAGTATTTCTCTGCTCTATCGCTAAGTTTTAGATCCTTCCCCAGTAAAACATTCACAATAAAAATGGGTCTAGATACAATCTCTGCTCATATTTTCCTTTTCTTTAACTGTGTATCTAGAATTAGCGAAACTCCTATGGGCAAATATTGTTTGCTAGAACTAGGCGTATTTGGAACACGGTACATTGGGCTGCTCATCGCTGGCATAACATAGCTGTTTTTAAGTCCTATGTAAACAAATTATTATTTGGTCGTCATCTTATGAATCAATTTCTCGACGTCTAACCGTCTACATGCCCAATCCAATAATTCCTATACACGAGTGACCTTTTGCAAAATAACCGTAAATTTATTTCCTACAAAAGAATAGATTTGCGCCGTTTTTATGTCTGCCCATGAAAATAAGGATCAATATATAACTATACTAAACCACATGTCTAAAATTCTGATTAGAATTTAGATAAAACCCCATTGCATCATTTTGAGTCTAGAAAACGTCTAAAAATTGAACCATGGGATTGTCAGAACAATATATTCTAAACTGATGATTCAAGAAAAAAAAAAAAAAACATATTTGGATCAGAATTTAAAAATATTTATCGTAATGATCTTCTCTCCTCTTCCTCCTCTCTCTATATATATGGCCGTTCGTCATTATGTATAAAATAATAATATCGTATTCCTCCCTGTTTCTTTATTCACGGTATACGTCTTATATATATATATATATATATATATATATATATATATATATATATATATATATATATATATATATATATAATTTAAAAGAGATTAGAATAATAGTCTAAAGAGCTAAGTGTATTTTAATATAACAGTGAAATTACTAGTTTAATTAAAATACAGGAAATGCTCGTTGTAATTTAGATATATAATAGGCTCGATAGTAAAATGTCCTAGAGCTAATTCAATATTAAGTAATGTGATTTACAATTTAAAAATTTAAAAAAAAATTTTTAAATTTAAAAATCAAATTTTAATTAAATTAAAAATCAGTTTCATAAGAAGGAACAACAACAAAGTCAATTATCTGTACGATCGTTTCGGAAATCCGTGCTTTTTATTTGTGGTATACATGAAGTTATGTAGAACAATTATATATAGTTTTTTTTTGGTAAGCACGGTCTCCTCATCAGCAAATTTCGGAGGATTTTTATTGAATTTAAAAGACACCATAAATAAACCTAGCATTAAAAGTAAGGCAGATGAATCTTTTAGTTTTTCTTTTTTTGAAATCAGGAACTGTGTTTAAAGTAGTCATTTAGATGTTTGCTATAGCTTTTTATTTTATTTAATCATTCAATAAAATAAAAAGCTATAGCAAACATCCCAGTTTCCCAGATGATGCGGCCTTGATTTCTGAAGTCACGTCGTGGTTGGAGGACCAACGTTCTGTGTTCTACAAAAACGGTCTGCATAGCTTCATCAAACGATGGGAGAAATGCATAACTCTGGGTGGTTCATATGTAGAGAAAGACTAATAACTGTGCCAAGTTTAGTATCTCTATTTCTATGGCAAGTGGGTCAGAGCATTACTTATTGCACGCTTCTCGTATATATATATATATATATATATATATATATATATATATATATATATATATATATATATATATATATACGTAATACCTTCAAGACACTATGATCCAGTGTCTAATGTCTCTATACGGGTGGTTTTCAGCACAGCCTAGCATGAGGATATTTTTCCCCAGAATTCATCCTGACCAAATACTGAATGGGGCGTAGAAAGTTGTGTGAATTTTCAGTCAGTCACCTCTCTGAACTTCCTTCAAGTTTTGTCTGAAGTTGAGCCTCCGCGTTTGTCCTCCTCACTCTTGCTGGCAACAGTACACATAGCTCAAGTTTCAAGCAAAGGTGCGATCTCAGGCTAATATAACTGGATTTTTGGAGTTTTAAGAATAACTCTCTTAGTTTTTTGGCATATATGATAAAGAGGAATCAGTCGTCATCTGAGAGAAATCATATATATATATATATATACATATATATATATACATATATATATATATATACTAGCATTTCACCCCAGCGTTGCCCGGGTGTTTGCAGGTGTATGCTGGGCAAAACTAAAGCAGTCAACGTTTTTTAACGTGGACTGCTTTTATGACCCCTTATTGTTTTGGGCTCAAATCAAGTTAGATCCATGTGCATGGAACCGATATCTAAAATTTCAAGTGTTTAGACCCAAAATTGGCGGAGGAGTTTGGTAGAGTTCTCAAAGGTCAAATTGTATAGCGTTGACCCCTTAACGGCCAAATTCCTGGCCGAAATTACAAAGAGTCTCCCAAATCTCAATACCCTGTATATCAAATTTCGAGTCTGTAGACTGAAAATTGACAGAGTTATTGCATAGGGAAATATACACATACATACAGACATACAGATACACACAGTGACACGTTCACTTTTATATATATGCTAGCATTTCAGCCAGGCGTTGCCCGGGTGTTTGGAGGTGTATGTTGAGCCCCCCCCCCCAAAAAAAATGTCAATTTTTTAAATATGTTCCCTATCATGAACCCTGAACATTTACTGTTTTGGGCTCAACTCAAGTTATTAAGTTAGCCCCATCTGCAAGGAATCTATATCTAAAATTTTAAGTGTTTAGACCGAAAATTGGCGGAGGAGTTTAGTAGAGTTCTTTGACCACTTAACAGCCAAATCTCTGGCCGAAAATGAATTACAAAGTGTTTCCCAAATGTCAGTACCCTTTATCTCAAATTTCGAGTGTGTAGACTGAAACTTGACAGAGTTATTGCGTTAGGAAATATACAAAGACACACAAACACACAGACCCGCTCACTTTTATAGATATACTAGCATGGGTAGCCAACGTTGCCCGGGTATGTGGAGGTGTATGTTGAGCAAAAAAAAACGGTCAATTTTTTAAAAAATTGACCCCTGTTATGACCACTTAACATTTATTGTTTTGGGCTCAAATCAAGTTATTATGTAAAATCCACGTTAAAGGACTCTACATCTAAAATTCCAAGTGTGTAGACCCAAAATTGTCGGAGGAGTTTGGTAGAGTTGTCAAAGGTCAAATCGTTGAACTTTTACCTCTTAATCGCCAAATTTCTGGCCGAAAACCGATCACATAGATTTTCCCAAATCTCAGTACCCTGTATTTTTTTAAAATTACATTTTCACCCCAAACAAGGCACATTGCCACTTTGTTGTAGGGGGCTACTATCAGAGGCAGCAACTACTGGGGTACTATGTAGGGATTTGGGCAGCAAGATGTCGGTTCACGTTACACTCGAACTTCTTCATGTCAGTACATTTGGGGAAGCAGTGACCTGGAATGGAATTCCAGAGTCTAGCGTTCTGGGGAAGAAACTACTGGAGTAGAAAGATCTTTTGCATCTAGGGATCTCTACTGTGTGTGCGTGGGATTTAGCTGCCTGTCGGGTTTGTTGAGCGTGTCTCCGTCGTAGGGTCCCAAGTGTCTGCAGTTCGCCAGAGCATTCACCATTAAAATACTTGTAGAACAGGCAGAGGGATGCAACATTTCATGGGACAGAGGCTGAAGATTAGATGCCAGTTCAGGGCTTATCAGATTGGTGACTCTCTATTGAATCTTGTCTATGAGGCAAGAGACTAGTAGAAGATGCACCAACCCAAATGTGACAGCAATACTCCATACATGGGCGAATAGTGGCCTTATAGAGATACAGGATACTTTCGGGTGTTAGTAGTTTTTTAGCACAGTAGAGAGAGCCTACCTTCTTCACAGCGGGCCTGGCAATACTTTCAATGTAATTGTTCCAACTCATGTTTCCTGTGAACGTTAGACCATGCAGTTTGAAAGACGTACTCTCAGATAAAGAATCACTAGCCATGGCTATTGGTGGCAGAGAAGGCTTTTTGTAATTATTGAAGGAAACAAGTTTAGTCTTGGCAGCATTGAATGTGACCATCCATTTTTGTCCCCATTCCACTACAGATTGGAGGTCATCCTCTAGTGTTTTATCTATTTCTTTAGATAGGGGTTCATTTGTTTTCCTGTCAGGCCTTTTATAGAGTGTGCTGTCATCAGCATATATACCCATCTCAGAGGCAGTTTTGTCGGGGAGGTCATTAATGAATATTAGGAACAATAGAGGTCCAAGGATAGAACTCTGTGGCACTCCCGCATTTATATCATATTGTTTAGATTTACGACCGTCGAGGACAACCTGGATTTTTCTCTTGTCTAAGAAGGATTTAATTATGTTAAGTATTCTACCAGTGATACCGCATGATCTAATTTTCCTGAGGAGAACATCATGCCATACCCTGTCAAAAGCCTTAAATATATCTAGAACTACCTCTCTTCCCTCCCCCGCTTTGTCCAGTGAATGGTATATACGTTCAGAGATTACAGTGAGGATGTCTGCTGTGGAACGGGCTTGTCTAAAACCATATTGTTTGTCAGTCAGAAGTTTAGCATCTGTAAGGCATGGTTTATTATGGTCTCAAATATTTTGGAGAAAAGTGGAAGGAGACTAATGAGGCGATAATTTGATGGGTCAGTTCTGTCGCCAGAATTCTTGAATACTGGTATCAGAGAAGCAATTTTCCAACAGCCCGGAAAGCAAGATTCATTAAGGCATTTGTTGTAGAGCTTGGAGAGAACTAGGGCTACTTCGGCTGAGCACTTTTTTAATAACACAGCTGAGATCGGGCCCACATGCTTTTCAAGTGTCAAGTTTTTTTTATGATAGCATGCACCTGAGAAAGGGTTATTTTTAGATCGTCTAGCGTGGCGTCTGTCCGCAAAGGAAAGTCAGGGAGGGGATGTTTTTCAGGGTCCAGTGTGGAGTTTGAGGCAAATCAACTGGCAAGCATATTAGCCTTGTCGGTTGCTGAGCTAACAACCTCATGATTGTTGGTTTGTGGGGGAATTGTTGATTTCCCATTAATTACTACACTGTTGTAGATTTTTCAGAAGTCACGCGTTCCTAATTTTTGTGCTTCGATGCGTTTCAGTAAATTCTCTCTTAGCTGTCGCTATTTCTTTCTTAACCTTACTTCTAGCTTCTATATACCTCTGTCTGTTTGAACTGGACTTATGTCAGTTAAATCTTCGGTAGGCATGCTGCTTTGGAGCAATGTCAGTTGCGCAAGTAGAAGTAAACCATTGGGGAGAGTGGGGCTTACTATAAATGTCCGCAGTAGAACATGTGGTTCTGAATGATTCAGTGGTCTCATTTGCGCACTGTTCAACGGGAAGAGAAACAAATATTTCCCCATAGGGCATCTCTGATAAGATCTCTGATGGCTTTCCAGTCAGCCTTTTTATTATATCTCGTTGTTTTGAACACTGGCTTTTCAGTATTAGGTCTAGAGTGTAAGGCGATTGTATACCATTATCACTACATGATCAGCGTTGCAGAGTGGGCTGTCAGCATTTGCTATACAATCCTCGGGAACTGTGGTCAGAGAACTGTGGTCAGAGAAGTGATGCGTGTTGTTCTTGCTGGTCAGGGAAATGGGTTGGAGACGTAACCAGTTGTGATATATGTAGCACAACATATAGCGAAGCTATATGTTGTGCTATCGGCTACATCTGTGTAAGTAGAAAATCTTGGCCAGTTTTTGTGTTGGACATTAAAGCCACCAAATACATGTACTTGTGCGCTAGTGTCGAGGGAGAGTGTTGTGTCTGTGCTGTCAGAGACTTTGTTTATTATGGTGCAGTCCTAGGTCGAGGGAAAGCGGTAGAGAAATAAAAGTAGCTAATGTTACGTTGTATGTTTAGTCTAAAGCACATAAAGGCTTGATCGTCCGTTTCTAGGTTTGTTTGTCTAGTCAAGGGGAAGGGGGTACGAATGTAAATTCCAAGTCCGTGCATGTGTCTCTCTGAGTCCTTACGGCTGAGTGGAAGATAGCCAGGCATGTTAAAGTAGTTAGAGGGGATAGAGGAGTGTAGGCTAGTCTCACTTAGTGCTAAGATGTCCGCAGTGTTTGTTAGGAGAAATGCTTCGACATCATTTAAATTAGTTCTAAGCCCACAGATGTTCGTAAATGCAAGCCTCAAGGAAGAAGGCAGGTTGGTTTTGTTTGAGTTTGGGCCTGGTTGTAGCGTAATTTTTTATGGTACTGTCATTTTTTAAGAGTTTTAGTTTAGATAAGGGATTCTGAACAAGTGGTTATGCAGAATACCAGGCATGCAACACAAGCAGACCATCAGTTGTCCTGCCATCTACTAGGATTGTGGCCTCGGGATAGCCCACCATGAATGAGTGAAGGGTCCTTTTTCATGCGCAACATAGCACTACAAACAATACGATATTATACAAATGTTGATGGAGCAGCCACTCTAAACGCTACCAAAGAGTTAGGGCTCCTGTACTATCAGTCGGGAACAGCAGCCAGGAACTGTCTATCCGGTACCCTCAACCCATCCGACGATGGTCAACCCAATCTACTTGTACTCCCAAGTGCCCAGTTTAGGGGATATGATGTGTCGGGAGTGGGAAAATGGCGTTCATTGCCCTAGTCAGGAAACAAGATCGACCACTGAAGGTCTGTCGACTACCTGTGAATCGACTTCTACGCCTAGCTGATAGGCAAAGAAGGAGTATGGAAGCCGGGCGATAGACAGTGCCTATCTACTCCTTAAGCAGTTTAGGTTTACAAACCGGTAATTTGTTTGAGTCACCAGCTCTATGAAGGTTGTCATCTAAGACTGGAGAGGCCTTCCTCCCTTGGGTTTAGCTTCAGAGTTTTCCTTCTCCTAGACGGATGATCTGGGAAGATCTACAGGTCCATCAGCACCGAAAGGGTTTTCCCCGCGCCTGGGTTCTAATCCAGGTATTCTGTGCCCTCGCGTTGGTGGTTAATGTTAACAGGTTAGTTTAAAAGGGTTATATATCAACTGAAAAATTATACTCCTCAAAGTGATTACAGGGCATTGCTATTTCATTGTTTGTTACTGGAGGAGGGGCTGAGTAAGAGTTCATGCAGTGGAAGCAGCTATATTTTCGAACAGGTCTGTTGGAAGAAGTTAACCTGGTTTGTTTTTTCCTTTAGGTTAAAAAAAAGTTTCCTTTTCTTATTTTCATATTGGCTTAGGAATAGGATAATGTGTTGCAAAATGGTGTGGTATTACGAATTAACTAGAAAAATTGTAAAGCTCTGGATATTTTAGATAGCAGGAGGGTTAAGTTGTATATTCAATATATACAAGTAACGTCATTTTTGATATGAAGTACATTACAGTACAGGTATAATTGGGAGTAAATGATATGCTATGTCATATACAGTATGTATAGTACAATAAATAGATATATGGGCATATTTCCAGTAGATGCGAATATATGGAGATTGTAAGTATTAAGTAGGTTACCATTTCTAATGAAGATATCTTCGGCTTTCGTTTAAAAACCAGGAAGTTGTATTTTGCATTTTAGAGTATCGGTTCAGTTTTTGTATTTAACATTGCTAAGCTAAGGAAGGGACAGCTATTGCTATGTAATATAGATAGTTGTATATCTAAGTACAGATTGTTGTTAGTGAGTATCCACCTGGATAAGAATAAACTAATGCATGCCTAAGGGGTAGAAATGTATAGATGTTTAGTGATCATGACTTCCAATCGGTCAGCATGCTAAGGTTAAGGTCTGAAAGCTAAAGACCCCCATCTAAGTCGGGTGTCTTGTATGAGTGTTAGTGGCAGCTTGGGGAGTAGATCAGATTGTTAGTTTTCAGGAGAGGATTAAACTTACAGAATACAGTTAGAATTAATTATGAGAGTTTTGAGAGCCAAGTAACGTTTAGTTTGATAAGAGTAGAAAACATTTTTTTTTAACTTACCATACAAATTAGACTTAGGTTGTCGTCTAGGAGGCAAAGTCCATATTGGATGTACGTAGCAATCCAGCAAGGGTGCTTGTACCGTAATGAGAAAAAACTATTAGGATATAGCGCATCGGGATTAATGCAGTCAGTTTGGTCAAGCACAAAGCATTGTGTATCTATTCAGTAATAGTCCTAGCGACGTAGCTAATGTCACTGTATTTTAGTTTCAAATATAATTGAAAGTAAGGCTAACTATATTAGATGGTTTGATTGGCTAGCAAGGAAGCAAGCATTTTCAATACAAGCAAGCTTATAGCAATAGTATATATTAAGTATATTACTTAAATAAAGCCTAATTTCATCTAATGTACTAGAGAATAATTCCCGGCTTTTTTATCGCTAGTTTACTTGAATATAGCATGAGTAAACAGTGTTTTGCCTGTTCGAATAGTAGTCGGGAAGGGGGGTGACGAATCTCATCTTAAAAGTTTTGCAAGAAAGGAAAAGTAGAGACAGATAAATAAATATACATAAAGAAAACAAGAAAAACAAATTTAAACAAGGCAACATGAAATACATTTGTTAGGTGTTAAGATGAATTTTAAAATAAGTACTTAACGTCAGTTTGACACAAAGCGTCGGTTGTATATCAAATTTCGAGTCTGTAGAGTTAAAATTGACAGAGTTATTGCGTATGGAAATGTACACACCAAGACACACACACACAGACACGTTCACTTTTATAGACATACTAGCATCGGTGCCCGGCGTTGCCCGGGTATTTAGAGGTGTATGTTGAGCAAAAAAAGCGGTACATTTTTTTAACTCTAACCCCTATTATGACCCCTCAGACTTTATTGTTTTGGGCTCAAATCAAGTTATTAAATTAGATCCATGTCCAAGAAACCCATATCTAAAATTTCAAGTGTGTAAACCCAAAATTGTCGGAGGAGTTTGGTAGAGTTCTCAAAGGTCAAATCGTTGAACTTTGACCCCTTAATCGCCAAATGTCTTGTCAAAAACCAACCACATCGATTTTCCCAAATTATATCAAATTTCGAGTCTGTAGACTAAAAAATTGACAGAGTTATTGCGTAGGGAAATGTACACACACTTTCACTTTTATAGATATATAAATAGATAGATAGATTAAACAAAAATATATACGTATACATAAATATATATGGAAACAATTTCTTGTTTCCTGTAAACTTTTTACGCAAATATTATGCAAGTATAAATCCTGTATAATATCTGCATGAATATAATTACACGTAATAGTTAACTAAAGATGATTATCCCAAACGTAAACCGAAAAAACTAATAGGGAATTAATTAAAATGAATGTTTAAAAGAATATGCAAATTAGCTAGATCTTTTGCAGATGAATTCAATTCCATGACCCATACATAAGAAAATCGTATTTTCTTTTTAAATAAATAGAAAAGAGGGTTTTTAATATGAATATCAATACACACAAAAGAAAAACGAATTTATAGGAGTATAGATAGATAGATAGATATAGATAGATAGAAGATAGATAGATACGTATATATATATATATATAAAGAAAGCATAATTGATCGTAATATATATATATATAAATATTTAATTATTCATTAAATACACACGCACATTTAATTAAATAATCATTATTCACTAGCAGACCGCATGGAAATACCACGGTAGTTGGCATTTTTTAAAAAACATTAAATATATAATAAATAAGAATAACATACAACAAATAACGACAAATTAAAAATAATTTTAGCAAATTCTTTTTAACTTTTTAAAGCTAAAAAAATTGATTAATTTTTAGATATTTTTTTCAATGAAAATTCAACCCAACACATTGTTTTTTGTTTTTTTTCTAAATATTTTTTTAATATTAATTATAAATGCACATATGTCAATTCACGTGTACATGATTATACATTATTAAAGGCAACTATTAAAAAAGTGTCATTCAACATGATTTTTAATTATAAAATAAAATAGTTAATTTGTAACCGTAAACAGCCAGCCATATCTTGTTTTATTTTGAATATTTATGGAGGGAAAATTGTTTAAATGATTTTAACTAATTAAGGGCGACTATAAATGTAGGTAATTCGTTTCTTATAAATTAATGTTTGTGATGATGGTGTTTTTTTTACACTGAACTTACGGCAAGTAAATAAATATTAGATTATAAATATATAATTATTCATTATATATATATATATATATATATATATATATATATATATATATATATATATATATATATAAAAGTGAAAGTGTCTGTGTGTGTCTATGTGTGTATGTGTACATTTCCCTACGCAATAACTCTGTCAATTTTAAGCCTGCAGACTCGAAATTTGATATACAGGGTACTGAGATGTGGGAACATCTTTGTAATCCGTTTTCGGCCAGAAATTTCGCGGTTAAGGGGTCAAACTTAGACGATTTGACCTTTGAGAACTCTACCAAACTCCTACGACAGTTTTGGGTCTAAACACTTGCACATGGATCTAACTTAATAATTTTATTTGAGCCCAAAGCAATAAATGTTAAGGGGTAATAATAGGGGTCAAAGTTTTAAAAGAAATTGACCCCTGCGGTCTCTACCAAATTTCTGGCCTACACATTTGCAATTTTACACAAAGGGTATTCAGAGATAGGGCAAGCTTTTTATTCGGTTTGTGTCGAACATTTGATCTACCAATATATGGCAGAGGAGTTTTGTAGAGTTTTCAAAGGCCAAATTGTTGATCTTTGACACCTTGACAGCCAAATCTCTGAATGAAAGATTTTCCCAAGCCTCAATACTCCTTATCTCAATCCCGCGTCTTTAGATTGAAAATTGACAAAGTAGTTTTGGAGGGAAATGTACACGCACAGACATACACGCGCACAACAGACAAGTTCATATATTACTTTAGTTCCTTCAGCTATAATCGAAACCGAAACCAAAACTTTTGAAGAATTATTGACAAAATTATTTATAAAAAAAAGAAGATTACTGGAGTTCTATCAGCTATAATCGAAACCGAAACTAAATCTTATGCAGAATTCTTGCTAAAATTATTTATTACAAGAAATGGAAACCCATAACAATTAAACGACAGTCATTCTGATGTAAATGTGACACACAAGATAAATAACAAACACGCTATCGTATGGATATTATCATTATTAATCCTCGTCTCAAACATTCAGCAACGTTGAACCTTACGTGACCTAAGTTGCACAACAACTGGTGATGTAGTGAACACGATATCAATTATTTCGTATTTCTGTTGAGTAGAATTTAATTTTGAACAGGTCAAACTGTAATATCTCCGTAGATTCCATATTAAGTGGATTCTTCGAACTAATGTTGTCATCTTTAGTGTCATTTTCCAACGTTTCGATCGATGTAACATCGAAACTTCTTTGGGTCTATCTTGTCGAACTCGGGAATGTTTCTGTGAACTTGAGAATCTGGATAGAATTTCGAACGAAACCCTTTATTCCTTCACAAGTGTAGCCTTCCGTCCAGATTCCCGAGTTCGACAGAAACATTCCCGAGTTCGACAAGATACACCTTAGAGGTAATCAAAGGTTACATCGACCGAAACTTTGTGAAAAACACATTCAAGATGAGAACAGTAGTTCAAAAAATTAAGATAATACGAATCACCAATCCTCATCTCAAAAACTCAGAAACGTAACTCCTTGGATCTAGTATCAAAAGACAATTGCGAAGATAATCAATATAATAATCGTTTTTTATAATGAGAAAATTTATAAATATTTAAAATCTTAAAAAGTTCAACAAAATGCCAATTGCATTTTTATTAGTGCATAAGGCACATCTGATTGAGTTGAAATAAAATATTTTTTGCTTAAATTCTAGTATCTTTCTTTTTATAGTTTAATATTAATAGTTTTTGGTACATTTTATGGTTAAACATTTTGTTGAACATCTTTCTGTTGAGGCCGAAATCCTTTTTCAAGAAAATACCTAACTTTTTAAAATTCTATTCATCAACAACATAAGCAACAATAAAAATAATAGAATTATATTTATTAATTAATAGAACATGCTAATGATCACAGGAAAAGTATTACATAAAAAAAATTTACAGAATTTTTTTTAAAATTCTGAATTTAAGTGATTCATAAAAGTGCTATCGTTCGCCTGCAGGGATACAGTTATAGCCCCATACCACGCTGATTGGGAGGTTAGCACTCAAGTTTTTGCTATTTCGATTGGATATATGGTCTGATTTTTCTCAATTATTTGTTTCTTTTATATTTTTCCAAAGAAATGCCAATATTGATGGACGACATTTTGGAATGAAAATTAAAATTATATGAAATATTGGTGTCACTGATAATATTTCACTTGTTATTATTCTAAATAATGCAAGTAAAATGCCCAAATCGACTTTCATAAAAGTGAAGAATATCTGGTTTTACAATGAAATTTCTGCAAAAAAAAATTTATTGAAATATATAATTTCGGAATTAATTCATTGAGGATCGTAATTTTAAAATAAAAATCTATTTGTTTGAACACACACATATTCCATTGCAGTAGAAAACATTCTAGTGGCTTTTTCAAAATGCTCAGTATTTTGTTGACAATATTTGCGAATTGAAGAGTCAGTTTTGAGATAAATTTTGAATTGCTTGAGTGTAAATAAAATTGTTGTTTTTTTAACTCTAGTATCTTCCTTTTTAGAGTGTAATATTGATCAATAGTTTTCAGTAAAATAATTTTCCTGTTAAAATTTTATAGTACATTTATCTCTTGAAGCAGAAATCTTGTCTCCAGTTTAGTTATGATTCATAACAGTGCTATTGTTCGCCTGCAGAGTTACAGTTACAGCCCCATGCCATGCCTAGGTGATGGTTGAATTTTAAAAGCGAAAACCACCACTATTTATTTCTATTGAATGTATGACCTTGTTTTTATCAAATGTTTGCTTCCTTTATATTTTTTCAAAAAAAATGCCAACAATATTGGACATTTTGGAAGGAAAATTGACATTACTAGAAAAGTTAGTGTCACTGACAATATTCCACTTATTATTATTTCTAACAATGCAAGTATAATGCCTAAAATCGACTCTATTCAAAGTGTGCAGAATAGCTGTTTTTACTTTGAAATTTGTTCCAAAAATATTTTGTTTTTTTTGTACTGAAATTCATAATTTCAGCATTAATTCGCCGAGGATTATAATTTTCAAACATAAATCTATTTATTTGAACACACAAATATTTCATTGCAGTAGGAAACGTTCTAGTGACATTTTCCAAGTGCTCAGTATTTTGCTGACATTTGATACAATGTTTGAGCACTGAAGCATCAGTTTTGAGCAAACTTTTAAATTGCTGTCGACCATCAGTAGGATGAAGTTGAATAACTAATCTCTGTGGTATTCCAGCAATCTGCAAGGTTTGGAACCCACAGCCAACTTTAAAGGTGCAATTACATTCACTATCTTGTAGTCTTTGGCAGTTTTGTTTGTGTATTCTAAGACATTTCATCACTTTACTTTCTTCAAAAGTGAATAATTGTTTGGCACTGTCAGGGCACTTGTTTATCAAAGATTCCCAAAATGCAATAGCACATTCTTGTTGGCCACTATTAAAAACGCCTCCGATTGATTCTCTAAGATCAGCAACACTGTGAGTGCCAGGGACAAGCAATCTTTTTAATTGCTGAATTGGCAAATCAATGTTTGGAATGCTTTTAATGATGTTAGACAACAAAGGAAGGTGGTAAATTTTCTGAACAATACTGTTAGCAAAACAAGCATTTCTTTCATTGATCAATTTGAGGTCCAAATTATTTTGAGAAATTGAATTGTCTATTTTCAGCCATTTTCTATTTGGACTATTATGTTTTTGCTTCAAATCATGATCTATAACGATTGTTTTTTTTCGTTTATAAGTCTGTTTGTACAATGACAAACTTTGAGGCTTAACAGAACAAGGAGGAAGCGGTGGCAAATCAACCCTGTCTCTTTTGGCCCTCAATCTATTATATTCAGTCCATGCACTTTTGTTACACATGGTCAATTTATGAGGGTCAAGGTCGATCAAATAGACATTGCACAGCTTTCTAGCACGTGACAAAGCTACATAGGCCATTCCATCTGAAAAGACATCAGATCCCAAGTCAACAATGATACCATCGACTGAAATACCTTGGGTTTTGTGGACAGTTAAAGCATAGCTGAGTGACAAAGGTATTTGAGATCTTGTCACAAAGAGGCCACGAGAAAGTTCATAGTCAGCTTGCACAAATTCAACATTGACTGCATGATCCATATGATCAAATTTTACAGTCACAGCAACAACTTTGCCATCTTTCATTTGTATTTCAGTGACTGTACCCATTGTACCATTGCAAAGTCCTTTTTCGATATCAATATTCCGACGCAACATGCATCTAGCACCAATTCCAATTTTAAGCACAGTTTCAAGTCCAGCTGTGTCAGAAATCTTTTTAAGTTTAGAAGTTTTTGGTGTCTGTTTTGATTTTTTTTTTGTTACGGTTTTTTGTCTTAAGTTGGAATCAGTTGCTGAAATTTCAATGATATGAATATTATTTTTTTTCAACATTTTATAATTCACTTCCTCAGCAGATTCATTTGTGGGTACAATGCAAATAATATGCATTTTCTTTTGCAAATTTTGCAAAAGATCAGTAACTTGATCAATATTTGCTTTTTGTTTAGGATTGATTCGATGCCTTTTCAAGATCTCAATATCCTGATCAGTTGGTGACCCAAGTCTAATTCTGTTAAGAATATTAACAAAGTTTTCATTGTCATCTTTTTGTCGCATATTTATGGTCAATTCATCATAATCGAAATATGACCACAAATTTATACCAGCAATTCCCAAATTTGATGTTCTAGCATCTTGAATAGATATTTTGGAAAATACAGGTTTTTCATTAACAGGTGGAAGCTGGAATAAATCACCAAATGCAACAATTGACATGTTTGCAAATGGATACACTTGTTTCCTAATATCACCAAAAACATCTTGCAAACGTTGGTGAATAAATGCTAATTGCAAGTGACTAACCATGCTTATTTCATCAATAATTAATAATCTCACATATCCAAGCATGGTTCTCAAACTTTTTATTTTATCCTTTGATAATGGTTCATATTTAGGTGTAGAACCATGCTGCACATTTAGTTGAAAGACTCTATGGCATGTAGATCCTTTCAAAATGTAAGCACTGACACCAGTAGGAGCACAAATAACTACACTGGGTCCATTGATGGCAGGATATGTGAGAGTAATTTTATCTGCCAGTGCATTGATCAGAAAAGATTTGCCCACACCCCCAAAACCACTAATAAATTTGAGAATTTGTGGACAATCGTCACAATTGCACCTGTGAATAGGGTTTTCCTCATTCCAATGAAGATTTTGTTGCTCAAGTTTGGAAATAATTTCATTATAAATTTCTTTTTGAATGAAATTCAATTTTTGCTCATTTTCTAAAACTTGAGCTTCAGTGACATGTCTGATTTGAGGCATATTTAAATAAGCTTCATTTTTATCTGCCTCTTTAGCCATATTAGGATCGCAATCAATTTGATCATCATCAGCGTTATTTTCATTTTCATAATTTTTAGATTTTTGCTCTATTTTTTTGCTTATTTCAATAGCATCTTTAATTTTTTTCTTAATACTTTCATAATTTGTCATTTCAGACAAATATGGAGCATTTTGATAAAATGATTGCTCATATGATTTACAGCCATCAAGTAAATCAATTTCTTCTTGGCGCCAAGGTTTGAACAGCATCAACAAATTGTGATAATATCGTTCTTTTGTTTCAGAAGTCAATCTCACATTTGGCGTCTTTATAGCTTTTTCTTTCACTTTTTTTAAAAAGCCATGATTATTTCGCAGCTTCAATGAAACTTTCTCATCATCATTTGTGGAAGCATTCATTGTTCTTTCATAGTTTCTCGCAACATAGTACAAACTTTTATTTTCCATAGAATCAGGTCTATTCGGGTACCATGTTTCAACCATATTGCCATAATACAAATCTGTAGAATCAGGCTGCATTTGATCCAATTCTTCTTGTGGCAAAAATCTGCGGGTTCTATATTCAGGTATATCAGCACCGACCCACATTACAGTTGCAGAAGCTCCAAACAAGTGATGTCCCAACAGCTTATCAGCAACTTCATAAGCTCCTGAATCTCTTTTGGACAATGTATAAAGACCAGCGCTTTTGCATTTACCATAAAATGATTTTGATTGGTCCAATGACCACACACCTTCAGTCTCAGATGTTTCATATTTAGTCTGATAGCTGGTGATGTAATGATTCAGAATCATTGAATTGTCAGAAATGTACTGCAAGTCAATATTAGACTCCCACATCATCAAAATAGCTGGGTTGTAAGCATTAATGTACTGCTCTTGTGAGCTTCTATTCAAATTATACAAATACTGAACAGTAGCCCCCCCTCTCTGTCTGTCTGTCTCTCTGTCTCTCTCCCTCTCTCTCTCTGTCGCTGTTATTATGGTAGTACGAATAGTGGTTTGTTTATATTATAGTGGAAAACTCTTATGAAACTAAAATCCGGCAATTTTTATTTTTTTAATAACGGTATTAGTATCAAAATATCTGAAAATGATATCTTAAACTAAACAGAAGAATGTCAAGGTAATTATTGTACTATTTCAGAAAATGTTCAATAAGTATGTCTCAAGTAAATTAATTTATTATTTTTTCCACCGGTACCCTACGTTGGATTACTCAATAGTAGTCTCGAAGTAATTTTTTAGTCTCGCAAGTAACATTTATCGTCTGCTAATGCGTTATTAATCGGTGACTTTTTGGTGGGCGTTGTTGAGCAAGAATAAAAATATGAGATTTAAACTGTTGGGGCATTTTTGACAACTTCTGTGCCCTTGGGGGCGAAATGGGAAGTTTAGAAAACATTTTTTTTTACTATGTAAATCTATATAATGATTATTGTCGTAATATTACTTCTTGTTAATTTTGTACTTAGGTAAAAATGTGCTTCTGCATTTATGTTACCGTTGTTACACGAGTATTTGTTACACCCTTATAGTAAAAATGTTGGTGATCATGCACTTATTGTACCTATTTACTATGCCTCCCCACGGGACAGAGTTAGACACCAGGGTCGTTTTTTAACGCGGAGAAAAGGTACAAAAATAAAAATTGTCTCAGTCGTGACAGATTTCTCCTCCACCGAAAGAGAACATGAAATGGAAGTGCAGCATCTGAAGAACAGATGCACTAATTGTAACACACTATTATTTTCTTAATAATGAGGTTAGGACATTACGTCGTCGCCGGCAAACTTGCGAAGAAACGATAAGAAATATCGAAAGACAAAAACTGGCTGTAACATATTCTTGCATTATTTACAAAAAGTAATGCAAGAAAATGTTACAGCCAGTTACAAAATTAAAAATGATAATATATTCATAATATATTCTTGACAGGCCACAAAATCACCGCAATACCACATTTACTCCGGGGAGGGGGGAGGGTCCTACGTTAGTCCCAGGAATTTGTATAAACAAAGTTTAACCAATTACGCATAACTATAAAAGAAAGTAAGAATTTTATTGACACAGCATTTGTAAACAAACAACAAAAAAGTTGTAAATAATGCAAGAAAATGTTACAGCCAGTTAAAAAATTAAAAATGATAATAATATATTCATAATATTCTTGACAGGCCGCAAAATCACCGCAGGCGCAATACCACATTTACTCCAGGGTGGGGTCCTACATAAGTCCCAGGAATTTGTATAAACAAAGTTTTACCAATAACGCATAAATATAAAAGAAAGTAAGAATTTTATTGACACAGCATTTGTAAACAAACAAAAAAAAAATAGTACGCTTACCTGTTTTAAATAATGCAAGAAAATGTTTCATGTAAGGAACTGCAAAGTGCAACGCAGACATAAATAAACAACTTTACGGATGTGTGTTTGTTACAATTTAACGTCTGCTCATTCGGTAATAGTCGGTGATTTTCGGTGGGCGGTGGTGAGCATGGATGGAAATGCGGGATTTAAACTAAATTAATTTAGCAATGGTATTAATGTAACGGATAATCAAAAATAGGGGAAAAATCAGTTATGTAATATTTTACACAAATACTGAACAGTAGCCCCCCCCTCTCTGTCTGTCTGTCTGTCTCTCTGTCTCTCTCCCTCTCTCTCTCTCTCTCTCTCTGTCGCTGTTATTATGGTAGTACGAATAGTGGTTTGTTTATATTATAGTGGAAAACTCTTATGAAACTAAAATCCGGCAATTTTTATTTTTTTAATAACGGTATTAGTATCAAAATATCTGAAAATGATATCTTAAACTAAACAGAAGAATGTCAAGGTAATTATTGTACTATTTCAGAAAATGTTCAATAAGTATGTCTCAAGTAAATTAATTTATTATTTTTTCCACCGGTACCCTACGTTGGATTACTCAATAGTAGTCTCGAAGTAACATTTTGTTTTGTCTCGCAGTTACTTGCGAGACTAATTAAGTATATATTTTGTACCTTCATTTACTTCTAGCAATGGCTACACAAAGATGTTTTTCTTATTTTTTTTTATGGAAATCGGGGGCCTGGGGATTTTTCTCTGAAATGAACCAGAAACGTTTCTCTCCAGCTTACTTGCTATTACGGTTTTTAAAAAAAACAAATATTCACACACACACACACACACACACACACACACACACACACACACACACACACACACACATATATATATATATGTGTATATATATATATATATATATATATATATATATATATATATATATATATATATATATATATACGATAAAAGTATTGAAATAATATTCCGACGTGATCACAGCTGGGAAAAGAATAAACCGAATTATGTCTTGATCAACGTTACATCTTTATTATAAGAATTCTTCGTGGGAATAATTAGAAGAAAATTAAATATCAGTATAATATTTGAAGATATACTTGTGTTTGTGATGCGAAAAAATGTCTATGTTCTATTCAAAAACGAATAAAGAACGTAGGCATTCAAAGTGTATATAGCGTTGTAACGTTGTGAAATAGCATGAATGAGATGTTTTGACGTCTTATAGCTCTTCGAGATTTAAAAACAACATGATGCAATATTTTCTTTGTTTTGGAATTTAGACCTTCGTAATAATTCAACTGTTAGTTGTGTAATTCAGATGAGATAAGGGTTTATCCTTGTTTTGTTTTTGTTAGTTATTGTTTGATTATATATATATATATATATATATGTGTGTGTGTGTGTGTGTGTGTGAATTATTATAGGTAATATTTTTTGTGGTGTAAAAGAAAGTTAAGTTTAACTTTATTTTAGGTACAAGTTAACTTTAACCTTATTTTACCCACGTGTTAAGTTATACTTTATATCATACACACGATAAACTATACTTTATACACGAGTTAAGTTTTACTATGTTTTATGCACAAGTCGATTTTAACTTACTTTTATACACAAGCTAGATTTATTTCAAACGCAAGTCAAGTTTAGCCTTATTTTATACACAAGTTAAGTCTAACATTTTTATATACAAATCACGTTTTACTTCATTTATACTTAAGTTAAGTTAAAATATATTTTATACACAGGTTAAGTTTAACTTATACACGTTTTTAAACGTAACTGAATTTAACTTTATTTTATGCAAAAACCAAGAGTAACTTTATTTTGAACACAGGTTAAGATTAACTGTATTTTATAAACAAGTAAAGTTTAAATTTATTTTATATACAAATTAAGTTTTACTTTATTTTAATAACACATACACTCATTTACACTACAGAAAATAATACTTATAATCGAAATATTATCCCCAGGATTTAAATCCTTGCTCAAATTTTGATCAAGTCCAAACATGAATATTTATTCTATTAATATCGAAAATAGAATAAAATAAAATTAAGGATTCTTTAGAAATACTGCAACTGATCTTATTTTGCTAAATTAAAGTCATACTAGCAGGACCTGTGTAAAGTACGCTTGATTATGATAATTTAATTCTTGCATATTTCGTATATATTATTATAGAGTTAATGCTCTCTCGATTTTTGCATATTATAAAGATGCAACTTAAAAAAATAAAAATATATATATATGACACATGACTTGGGTGCATTAGCTTGGATCAAAATCGGAACATGTATATATAGGCTTGAAACCGACGGTACCAATGTTTTTCTGACCTTCTGTACATTTAAATAAATAAATTTTATGCTCTTATATCGAAAAACGTTTTTTCTTTGTAATCGAGCACTTTGTTGAAATTCTTTCCCAAAAAACAGTAAACAAATACATATATTAATTTTTATATATTACGGACTATTATTCTCATCTTTATTAGTTGTTGTTCCACGACGTTTCGGCCAACTATTCCTCTGGCCTTCGTAAGGTGGTAACCGCGACGGATAGAAACTTCGAATCTCCTAACTGCATTCTCAGCAATCATTGCCATCCGTAGTTGTTTTCGTCTCACCACGTTCGGGGCCTGTGGCGCAGTTGATACAGACGTTGAATCTCAACGGTTCCAGATTAGCATTGCCTGAAGATAGCGGTTTTATCCAACTCAAACCGGCCAGAGGCTTACTTGGCCAAAAACGTGATGAGACGAAAACAACTAAAAAATAATAGATTCTCCCTCGGGAAAATCTGCTTCCTCTAATTGGTTGCCCACTAATTTATTAAGGAATTATATCATTCGAAACGAAAACTTATAAACATTACATTATGGAGTCGATTAAATTCATAAACTTTATAGGATTTATTTATTTATTTTTCTTTTCTACTTTTGCTCTTTTTTTACATTTTTGTTTCTTTGGTTAAGTGATCACATATATTTTAGGTTTTGTCTGTGTACGAACTGTTAGTTTGCTATTTTATTTTCGTTGAAACCCGGCGTCATTTTATCACCAACAACAAATGATAATCTCATTTTTTAATGGATTAATACGTTTAAACAGAATTGGAAATAACATTTTTACGGCAGAAACCAGCGTAATAACCTCCCCACGCTTAGAACTACTTCCGAGGTTGATGGTGTTTATTCTGAAATCCGTTCTTCTGCATTCTTTTTCCTTTCTTTCTTTCTGTCTTTCTTTCTTTCTTTCTTTGTGTTCATCTAAACAAACAAACTTTTACTGTTTATATTTATTTCTTTTTATTGGCGACTGCTTATTTCTGTTTTATTTTCTGTTTATTTGTGTACATATTGTTTCTTTGCTTTAGCGAACACATATATTTTTGGTTCGTATCTTTGCTATTGTTACTTTGCTATTTTTTATGATGTAACCGGGCGGTAGGTGTATCAGAATTTTTGTAGGAATTTTTGACACCCCTAACACGAAACTGCGAATAAAATATAAAAATCTCGTAATTTCTCTGTTAAAAGTGGGTTGTTTATTTTCTTTATGGATTATACTTCCAAAATAAACTATTAAAGTTGCATAAAAAGTAATAGAAATATTTTTAAAAAATAGTAATGAAATTAATTGAATGTTGCGAGTTCAGTATTTTTCAATTTTTAAACTTTAAAAATCTATCATAATTTTTCTATTGATTCTATTTTTACGATATTTTCAGGGTCAATGTGAAATGTTATGCTCTTTCCAATAAACCGAATATAATATTTTAGACAAACGTTTTTTTTTATTCACGCCCCCCCATCAAGTGTCTATTAAAAAGTAAATAATTAATTTAATCACCGAAAAGTAAATAATTAATTTACTCACAAATTAAAGAGAAAATGTCAATAAATAATATATTCAAATTTAAAACAAAAAAACGTAGTGCTTTTTTAGAATTTTACCTGTAAAGTTTGAAGTTTAAAACCTTCTTTTTAAACCACATTATTTGTTTTTTCTTTTTCTTTTTTTTAATGGAACCTTGGTCCTTGCTCCTTTAATTGAAAAAAGAATAGGGCTTGAATTACATTTTTCGAGGAGTTATAAGCTTGGAAAGACAGGGGGTCGAATAATTCACGCCTCCCATTTTGAAATGTCTTTTAAAAAGTACATAATTAATTTATGTACCAAAGTCTTATATATCACAAATTGAAGAGAAAAGGTCAATATATTCAAATTTAAAACAAAAAAAGTACTGTTTTTTAGAAATTTACCTGTAAAGTCCGAAGTTTAAAACCTTTAAAAAAAAAACGTTGTTTTTTTATGAAACCTTGGTCCTCGTTCCTTTAATTGAAAAAAAAATTAGGGCTTGAATTACATTTTTCGAGGAGTTATAAGCTTGGAAAGATGGGGTGGAATTATTCACTATTTTCACGAAATTTCTGACACACCTAACCGGGCGGTACTTAGCACCTAACAACAAATGATAATCTACTTCTTTGTTTTTTTTTTGTCTAATACGTTTAAACAGTCTTTAAAGAAGTATTTTTGTGCGCCATAAGCCAGTGTAGCAAAAACACCCTAAACCTTCTTATGTAAAGAACGGCTTTTTATTAAATTTAAATTTAAAAAAAAAACCTTCACAATTTGCTGATGAGGAAACCTTGTTTATTAAAAAAACTATACGTAATAATTATTGTCCGTAACTCGATGTCGACCTCAATAAAAACACTGTTTTCCGAAACAATCGTACAAATAACTGATTTTGTTGTTGTTCCTTCTTATGAAACGGATTTTTAATTTAATTATAATTTGATTTTAAAATTTTAAATTATCAATCACATTACTAAATATATATATATATATATATATATATATATATATATATATATATATATGTATATATATCCATACTTTTCCTCTTTGAACATTCATTATATTCTTTTTGTGGACTTCTCAACAGGACGCAATAATGTTTAAAAGTACAAACATAATAATCGCCCAAAATACATTATTTTAACTACTGGTAACTTGGTAATTATCCTAACGTTTCATAAATACTGACAACTTATTTTGAACAATTCAGCATGTTAACAGACGTGCATAAGTAAAATAAATAACGTTTTTTTTTAAGATTCGATAAACTTACAAACATATACAATTGAATGAACTTTAACACATGATGCAATTCTGCTACAATATATATATATATATATATATATATATATATATATATATATATATAATATTTACTTGTGCAAATGGAAATTCAAATAACTTTCTTGAAGTTATATATTTGGATTTTACCGTCACTGGATTATTTATCTTCCACCAAACTATCCATTCACGTGTAATCACATTTTTCTTCACACTATTTCCTCTGCTTCACTTTTTTGTTATCAAGTAAGATCCTTGACTTACTTGTTGTTTCATCAAATACTTTTGCATGGAAATTGCGATGCTGCATTTTGCTAAGTCCCACTCTCTGATGACAGGGAAAATATTTCTTCGAAACTCCGCGGATTAATGACAATCCACTTATCAAGGGTTTCCTTTTCAAATTAAATATGTTTTAACTCTTTTTCAAAGTGTTTTTTTTAAACATTTTTTATTAACTGTTTGCTCGTATTATAAGCTCTACCTCCTATTTGGTTTTATCGAGCGTTTACTTTATAAATATTAAGTCTTTAGTATTCGTAGTATGCTTTAATTTTACCATCTTGGTTCATATTGGTAAATTTAATTGTAATTTTTATTATATATATATATATATATATATATATATATATATATATATATTTACAACATCTATAAAGCCTTAATAATCGCTAAGAATTTGAACATTAAATACTCAAACACTAAAACGTTTGCTAGGGTGAACAACTGCAACAGTCCTCTTCAACGGCTACCTAAATCGGCAGGAACTGCAACTTCCATCTTCAACAACAACAACAAAAACCGACTTTTAATTTGATTTCGAGGAGAGTCCTTTAACCATTCTGTTCTGGATTTGTCATAAGCAACGCCGTTTAACGAGTCCTGCTAGTATATAATATTTTTAAATAAGCATAAAAATATTATTACTTACATACAAGAAGTCGGAATGATTCACCTTCGCTAAAATTCACTGTTCTTTTATTAAGTCCTTAGAGAAGGCGCAACGTTTATTTCAAAAAGAGACTTATTAACTATACTATTAAAAAAAAAATATTACGTATAACATACTTTCTGATACTAGTGTTTTATACATGCAATCATTTCTGTAAGAAGTGGTTCTATCTGCTGGTTAGAAAATTCTCACCCAGTCAAAAATCCACCATTGACTTCGTAAACTAGCGTTTTTGTTCCAGGCCACCGGCAATTGGCACATAAATGGGAGAACATGAAGTACCTGTGCATGTTATATTCGTGGGCCTTTCCAGTAAACAGTCAGGCTATTATTCGACTTTATATATATATATATATACATATATATATATATATATATATATATATATATATTTGTTTATTGTTATATAAACATGCTCACATCCCGCTGCTACAAATAGCCACTTGTTTCAACCAAACAACAGATATCATCAGGCAGCGACTTGACTATTCAAAAGTTCAATGAATAATCAATAAATAATAATTTATTCATTGAACTTTTGAATAGTCAAGTCGCTGCCTGATGATATCTGTTGTTTGATTGAAACAAGTGGCTATTTGTAGCAGCGGGATGTGAGCATGTTTATATAACAATAAACAAGTATTATCAGCTCTTTTTATTGAGCACTATCTAACAACCTCGTTGAATTCATTAGTCCATTACTTTTGAATATAAAAAACCCTAGTATATATATATATATATATATATATATATATATATATATATACCCTCAACTCACATTATATTATTTATAACAGACTATTCAAATATATATATATATATATATATATATATATATATATATATATATATATACCCTCAACTCACATTATATTATTTATAACAGACTATTCAACAGTATTTTGTTACATTTTATGCTTAAAACACGTACATGAAGACCCCCACACAAATAGAGATAGAAAGAAAGAATTTAACAGCATACTATACTATAGCTGTGGCTATGAGCCAGATTAAATACTTTCTAAATTTTTATGTGGCCAGGCCTTATCTAGAAATAAAAACTCATTTTAATTTTAAATATTTAAATAATAATTAAAATTACGAATTTTAATTTTGAGTCATGGTAAAATAATAAAAAAAATATAAATCGAAACAAAATTTATACGTATTTTTTTCATTCAATATTAAAAAAAAATCAAATCAAATAATAAGACAGACAATTAATAATTTAATAATTAACATGAGAAAGTATCATACGAATTGGGCAAAAATGAACTTTAGTTTATAATAAATACTTTCATTATTTAATCCTTCTTTTGTCTGATTGCCTTTTCATACAAAATATTCCTTTCACCAATTCTAATGTATCAGTTGGAATAATCGAAAATAACTAATCGTTTATAAGTAACCATTCAAATTATCTAGTAATTGCAGTTAAAACTACAATAAACATCAAACTGCAATTAAGTTACTGAACGTAAAATGTAATAAAATGCAGATTAGGAAAATAAATAAACAGTGCCAATATCTTGAATCTATTGAATATCTAAATGATATATTTGAATTTAAACAGCTTGAATAATTTTAAATATAAGTTTAAAAAATGTATAATGATTCAAAGATATTTAAATCTATTTATGCTTTAAAATGACTTTGGATTTTATATTAGAATATGAAATACCTCCTTTCAGCATTATTCAAATGACAAACGCTAAATAAAAATAGCGACGCACCTTGAAGAATCTGTTCATATAAGAAACATTCAACAGTATGCTTACTCCCTTACTCCAGGCTGGATCCCTGTCACTATTGAACTATGCGTGTATTGATTCTAAAATATATTTGTGGCCAATGATCTGTCTTTCTTAGCTGGTTACATGTTTTCTGTCGGCGTTAACGTGACTTATTCGTAGAGATTTTAACGAAACAGAAATCCAATCACTAATTGAGAAAATTCTTTGGACTATATTATGGATCGAAACAATACAGCGAATGAATAAAAATATGTATAGCACCGGTCCTAATAAAATCCTGAGCAACGTTGTGCATTCCTGATATATGTAAAAGGGTCGTTCCAAACGTTAAAGTGTTATCAATAAAACGAGCGGACCTTATGTTCTACGATGTATTTTTCTACATCATCACAACCGTTTGAAATATATTTTACGATCCTTTTTTTATGCTTAGGTTGTAAAAATTCGGAGAACATTTGTCACTTGAATTTTTGTCGTCAGTCTGAAATAAACGAACCCATCTCCAAACTGTGCTGACATTAACTACATCGGTTTTTAAACATTCAACAGGCGCCGATAACTGTTGATAGATTCAATATTTTCTGCGCGGAGGAATTCAAACACCTACCTCTACTTCTGAGGCACGATCATTACAGAAGGGGTGTTCTTAGAGTCTCATACCGTCTGTATTTGCAAAGGAGAGATGAAAATTTAAGGTCATCAGTCACTATAATAATGCAATTTACAATTCTCTCTGATGCATTCAGAAGAAATAAAAAATAGAGACCATTAGTTTTCGAACGTCACTCGCATATATATATATATATATATATATATATATGTATATATATATATAGATGTGGACAGGTTGTGCGTGTGTGTATATGTGTACACTTGTGTATTTTCAATAAAACAGTAAAAGAATTAACAGAATTATTTATGATGATATTTTGACATTGCAACGATCAGAGAAAGGTTATCGTATTAAAAAAATCTTTGATGATGCTTTTATATATATATATATATATATATATATATATATATATATATATATATATATATATATATATATATATATAAAGGGTGGAGTGATACAATTATACGGTGGGATTATACATTAGTCTTTTTTCCATTTGATGAAAACATGTTTTCGTTTTTTGAAGCAGATGATTTAGTAGTAGCCACTTGTGTACAAATCTACAGAGCGATCATGTCTGAAAGTGACACGATGATAAACAAGCTTGATCGGAGATGCACCGCTGTACAACTCCTGCTCTCTACTGATCACAATTTTGATAACAGGACCATTGCCAGCACCCTCAAAATGCAAATTCGAACTATTCAATGCTTGAGGGCACAGCTCAACAAAGTTTACAGCCACGTTTAAGGTGAGGGCCACATCATGCCACCTTACGTCTTTGTAGTTGACTTGGAAATCAACACCGGTGTACCTGGATGTGCTGAATAGTGTGGTAATCTCCTGGTGCAATCAGGTTGTAACTGGCAGACCGTGACTGCGGCGGAACGAACTTGAAAAGAGACCCAAACTTGGCTTCAGAAGTAGTGCTACGACTTTGCACCTTTCTCTAACAGATTTGACTTTTGCGGTCTCTAGCAAACTATTAGCAAATTTTGAGTTCAAACGTTTGAAATTTTACATAAAGGATATTCAGGCATGCGGCAAGCTTTTTACTTAGTTTTTGAGCGAACACTTAGCTGAAATTTAGTTGAAAGAGTTGTCCTTTGCAGACTCTACAAAAATCCTCCGTCAATTGTGCGTTGCTTGAAATTGTAAATGTAGACACGAGTCCAACTTTTAAATATATATATATATATATATATATATATATATATATATATATATATATATATATATATATATATATATACTAGCAGTTCAGATCAGCTTTGTTATGTTCTGTCCATAACTTTATGTGCATATGTATATATATATATATATATATATATATATATATATGTATACATATGCACATAAAGTTATGGACAGAACATATATGCATATGCATATATATATATATATATATATATATATATATATATATATATATATATATATATATATATATATATATGCACATAAAGTTATGGACAGAACATAGCAAAGCTGATCTGAATTGCTAGTATATATATATATATATATATATATATATATATATAAAGAGAGAGAGAGAGAGAAAGAGAGAGAGAGAGAGAGAGAGAGAGAGAGAGATTCAAACATATATATTTTAAAATCGCACCAATTTCCGCTACGAGAAATGACAGTTACTTTTTTATTTGTTTGCAATCATTTTGAACGAAATACATTCTACCTCATTTTCTAGCACCAAGGTAAGGCCTTCAAGTGGCAAGTGACATGCATATTTAAAAAAAAATTATAATCGTTTACATACACATGTTTCGTCGTTAATGTTTGTGTATATAGTGATGTTTCTATCTATCTATCTACCTATCTATATTCTATCGATCATTTTCTCTCTCTCGCTATATATATATATATATATATATATATATATATATATATATATATATATATACTTTTTTATTTAAATATTTTCACATCGCTAAAATTGTCATGATACTAGTAGTTACAAAATAACTAAAGGCTTCTTCGTGCGATAATATTTATTTATTTTAAAAGTTTTTATCTGTAATGAAATAGAGCTCACGAAACTACCTTGAAAAGATCACGTGATGTGATCATATTCAGAAAAATGGCAGAAGATTAAGATGTAGAAATAAAACGTTTACCCTCACGCGGAGTTGAAATGTAATATTTTCTCTTCTTTCGTCTACAAACGCAGACGTGTCAGATTAAAACATCCCTCTTCTAATACTATCAAATACGCATTTGATACTATTAGCCTTGTCATTTGCTACTTGGCCTTCGGGCCTAGATCAAAGCGTAGTATCTGCCAATGAAATACAACAAAACAACTTTTTATATAGTTCTAGGTTTACAAATTTATTTCAGTGTCTGAAACATATACATATATTTTAAACACACACACACACGGTATGATTTTCAAATCCTTAGTAGAAAGACCCCCCCATGTGTTTGAGGTATTGTGGTGAATAGGATTAGCATAAACTAGCAGAAGTACAGTAACGAGGATGACCATAGCCACCCCCTCCCCAATATTAGTGTTTATTTCACATTTATATACTATATTTGTAGTTAAGCAGTTTTCATTTATTGGACAATTATTTTTATATTTGAAATTACAATTATTTTCAGTTATACTATTGTAAACGCTGAGTTCATTTTCAGCTTGTATTTTGGTGTTATTACATCCTATTATAAATGAATATTTCTCATAGTAGAGAATAATAATTTGATAGTACATGTGTTTAACAGCTTATCGATCTACTATCTTTAGGAAAAGTTCCAATCAATAATTTTATAAAACATTTTAGAATATTCGAAAGATTATGCTTACTATAAGGTAGATTAAACTGTATCGCGGTTCGTCTCCTGTTTTTTTCGTAGTTCCATTGCTTATATATATATATATATATATATATATATATATATATATATATATATATATATATATATATATACATATATACATATATATATATATATTCATCCGCATACTGTCTTGATGTATCACATCTCTTCAATATGGCTAAAATTGCACCGATGAATTAAACTTACAACCATCTAGTTGATAGTCAGGGTTCTACACACTGACCTACGAAATAGATGTTCGTTTTGATATAAAAATAACCGCCATACTTACACTACTGTGTTTGTTTATTCACAAAGAACTTTCAGAATAAGACAAATTCCATCAGAATTCTAGTTTATGGAAAAGAAGTGTAAGGCATTAAAATTCAGGAAAATCTGACCGAATTTATGCCTAATAATCCTGATTCAATGTGAATGTATATCTGAAATATATCTGCATTTTTCAAATAAAGGTCCATATTATCATGATGAAAACTCTATAGAGGCTGGGGGAAAAAGACCTTAAAGAGACGGTAATCTCGAGAGTATTTTGTTAATTTGTGCATGGTTCCTATTGTTAAAATATTTACATTGGAGATTGGAGATCTGGACTTTCAGGCATTTTACCGCATCTTAATAAACTGAATTACACTCCATTCCTATCACATAAACACCTTCTATGCGTTGAGGATATGTTAAAATGCATAAATTTCAGTTGATTAATTAAGGAGTAACTACTATGTATAGAAATCTATAAACCTATACACAAGCTACATTATTTGAATTCTGTTCCAAGCTGCGAAATTTACAAAATAATGCTTTAAGCAGAAGAGAATTGCTGTCCTTTATTGACTTCAAATAATCCTGATTAAATCCAAATGAAATCCAACAGAAAATGTACATGTCAAGTTCAAGTGGGAATTAATAAAATACTATTCATTCTATCTTGATGAATGACAAAAGTATAGAGATGTGTGCCATGGGATATTTACCATTGCGTAATCAGTTCTCTTACAACAAACAAAAATAATAAATACAGGTGTTACCATAAATAATGAGTGTAGCAACATAGTTCTTTAAAAACTTCTTACTTAATAAAGGATTTCCTATGATACAAAATGATTTATTTTGCTGTTTCTTATTGAAGAGAGAACGGAATAATAGTCAGAGTATTTACTAATAAGCCAGGAGACCCGGTTTCAATCTTTAATCGAGTAATACTAAAAACAGAGAAAATGTACATTATTCAACTTTTTTAAAAACTTTCAGGTAGGAAATAATTTCAGAGGAGTAATTTTAAAAACAGTGGCACCATTCTTTACATATTGCTAAGGAAAATAAGGATTCCGGGTTCTTTTGACTATCGTAAAACACTTTGCTTTACAATAAAAAAATTTTGGAAATTCAAAATGTTAAAATACACTTGCATTTTAATGAAACATTATTGGCATATAGATTTTATATTCTCGTGAGAAAAAAAACTAGCTAGATTTATAAAGCATCGAACACGATTTGAACCTGTTAGAGCAATTAATATGGCATTTACCTTGACTGTTGAAATATTCAGTTCGTCTGTCTTTATTATTATGATACAATAACATTGCAATCGTTCATAGATAGCAAATATCTCAGAAATTATGAAAAATGTTTATTATTGGAGTAATTTCAATCACCGTATAGACATTTATTTCGAAATATATATAGACAGCTGCGCGTTTTTTTGTGTGAAAAGGGGTGTCCAATCCCAAACAACACCGCTCTTGAATTGGCACTGCTTTAATCCAATCGTAAGGGAAATTCCAGGACAACTGGAAACAATGCCGCGAAAAGCAGAGAGTACATACAACACCTGGAATTACAAAATGGTCACCCATATAGTACTGGCCAGGCTCATCGTTGCTTAGCATCGACAGGAACCGGTGTGTCAAACGTGATTATGCCGTGCGTGTATATATATATATATATATATATATATATATATATATATATATATATATATATATATATATATATATATATATATATATAATAGAAAAATGAGAACATGAACGTAGTATAATTAAGTTTAAACATGGAAAAGTAAAGTAACATTTAGGATTATTAGAACGCGCATATATATATATATATATATATATATATACATATAATATATATATATATACATATAATATATATATATATATATGTATATATATATGAGGGGCGTGCAATAAGTAATGCCCCTGACCCACTTCCCATAGCAGTACAGCAAGGAAACTTGGCACAGTAATTAGGCTTCTCTACATAGAAACCACCCAGAGTTAGGCATTTCTCCCATCGTTTGATGCAGCTCTGGAGACCATTTTTGTAGAACCCCCCAGGTTGGTCCTCCAACCACGATGTGACTTCAGAAATCAAGACTGCATAATCGGGGAAACGCTTCCCCTTCAAAAACAACTTCATGGCTGGAAAGAGGTGAAAGCTAGAGGGTGCAGGGTCACGAGAGTAAGGAGGATGAGGCAGGATTTCATAACCATACGCCCGTGCTTCTGATCTGGCGACATGTGAGTTGTGAAACGGAGCGTTGCACTGCAGGAGGAGGGTACCTTTGCTGATCTTGCCCCGCCTCTTGGTTTTGAGAGCTTTCGTTAATTTCCTCAAAAGTGAGGCATAATAGGCTCCTTTAATTGCCCTTTGCCAGGAAATCTGTCATCACTACTCCGTCCAGGTCCCAGAAGACTGTAAGCATGACCTTGTCAGCGGAGGGCTGCACCCTTGCCTTCTTTGGAGGTGGTGAGTCCAAGTGCTTCCACTGCATTGACTGGGTTTTGGTCTCTGGAACATAGTTATGGACCCAGGTTTCATCCTGTGTAATCAGTCTTTTGAAAAACTTTGACTCATCTTCTTGGCGCATCTCACAATTCATCCTCGCGCACTCGACGTGTTCTCACTTCTGGAATTGTGTGAGCAACCTGTAAATCCATCTGGCAGAAACCTTATGCATATCCAAATTGTCATGAATGATAGTTTCCACAGACGCTGTACTAATCTTGACATCTTGGGCTATTTAGCGAATAGTAATGCGCCGATCTTCCAAAATGGCAGCCTCAACTTGACGGGCAGATGCCTCATCAATGGCAGAAGGGGGCAACCAGGTCTGGGAGCTGTTTTCACAGACTTCCGACCATGTTTTACAAGGTCATATGATGGGGCATTATCACCATGAGTTTCTTTCATTTCATCAAAAGTCTCATGTGGTGTGCCTTCTTTTCAAATACACACCGGATTACTGCTCGACATTCAACAGGTTACATTTCACACCTGACTCGGTTCAAACACCTGTAAAACAGAAACCACAATTAGTTCAGAGCTTTAATTTGCCACATAACCCTTAGAGAAATCATTGTACATGCAAAATTTCAGCTAGATCAGACAACTGGAAGTGGGTCAGGGACATTACTTATTGCACACCCCTCGTATATATATATATATATATATATATATATATATATATATATATATATATATTTCTTTTCTTTACGTGATTTCCTTGGAGTTTACTTGTGGTAATGGAAACTCAATTAACTTTCTTGGCGTAATGTTTTTGGATTTTACCGTCATTGGATTATTTACCTTTCACCAGACTATCCATTCACGTGTAATCACCTTTTTCCTCACTATATTGTCTCTGCTTCACTTTTTGTTATCAAGTAAGATCTTTGACTTACTTGTTGTTTCATCAAATACTTTTGTATGCAAAATCCGATCCCGCATTTTGCTAATTCCTACCCTCTGAATAGAAGGAAAATATTTCTTCGAAACTCCGCGGATTAAGAACTATACACTGATCAAGTGTTTCCTTTTCAGATTAAATATGTTTATAACTCTTTTTTAAAGTGTTTTTTTAACATGTTTTATTAACTGTTTGCACTTTATATATATATATATATATATATATATATATATATATATATATATATATAATAGAAAGTAAAACTGTAAGTTTTACTTTACAATCAAAATTTATTGTTCAACTGATACTCCAAAAACAATTTGTAAAGTCCTTATTCCGTGGAGTTTCAAAGAATGTTATTCTTGTTAGAAATCAGCAAATTATATTCGTAGCAATGCTGAAATTTGCTAGTTATGGCAATAAGTGAAACTTCAATTTATTGTAATCATAAATTGGCAAGAAAAGCAAATTTTGGATACGTAAAAATATAAAAAACAAACCGGGCTTAATATTTCAGCTTGCTTGAAAATTCTCTTAAGATAATCCGAAAGGCGAAAATAGTTCGTTAGAGAGAATAGAGTAAACAATTAAGTCCAGCGTGATGATGCATACAGTCCGATTGGAAAGATTCTAAAGGAACTGAAATAATGAAATTTGTTTGGGTTTTTTTCGGACAGCGCAGTAGCCCAAAGAGAAGTTGATCTTCAGTCAAATGGGATCGAAAAATAAAACGAAGAGAAAAACAGCATAACTTTCATCGCCAGCTTAATTAGAAAAAGTCGATTAAATTATCTATATATAAAATATATTAAATTATCTAATATTTTAACTCTGGTATTTCTATTAGATTGAAGTTTACCATTGCGTATATTACGTAAACACTACATCCTTTTGATTTAATTACTTGCTATAGAATTAATAAACGAACACAAATTGAATGCACCCGCGCGCGCACAAACATGACGAATAGTCAAACAATTCAGTATTCATTGGATAATAAACGCTTTAACATTGTTACTCTTGGATTAAATGAAAAATCTTTTATATAAAAGGGGGTGTAATCCGTTGAAAAAATTGAAAAAGACGAAAAGAAGAAAATAAAAGACGGGGGAGGGTGCACTGTACAGGTCAGCTCTAGATTGTGTGTGCATGTGCGTGCGTGTGTGTGTGCGCGCGTATGTGTGTGTGTGTGTTTTTGTGTATGTAAAAAGCCTTAAAATATCAGGAAATAATAAATTAGGTATTTAGTAATATTTAACATTGAGACCTTTTCAAAGTAAATCTTTAAAAAGAAATGAAAAGTGACCCCCACACGTTTTGAAGTGTTTTTACGTATTTTAACATTGATTAGAACTTCCCCACCCCGTTCCACCTTTCTTTCCTGCCCGCCACTAAACTTAAAAAAATGCTAACGATTACATGTCTTGTTTACCACTACGTGGCTAAGATGTGTGCCTTAATTTTACGAGAAATACATCCAGAACTACAAAATGTTATTTTTTCATTACATTTTTAAAAAATGTTTTCTTTTATGTTATATTTTCAGGTCGTTAAAAGAAAAAGATTTTAATTTATGCATTAAGTCGTAAATAATATCTAATAATTTTTTTAAATATGTAAAATGATCAAGTAGTCGTTTGTTTTGTTTTGTTTACATTACGAACATATATTGTTTTTTTTTTTTGTGAAAATGATCGAACTTTCCGTGAAAAAACAATTAAAATAATTATTTTAAAAATTTTAGGACGCTAAAAACGTGCATGTTTATATTATCATCGGTTATATACTGTTTTGTTTATACTAGAATTCTTAAAAAATACCTAGTATACAGAAATATAAAAAGGAAATGAAATACGGAAAAGAAAAATTTGTAAAATGCCGATATATTATTTTATTATTTGAACTAAAAAAAAAAAATGTAAACTATTTATGCGGAACGATTTTATTTATTTTTAACACAAACTAATTTTTTTTAATTATTGTCGGTTGTATTTACTTATATCCGTTTTATTTATGTTAGGCGTGTAGTAAAATAAAATGTATAAATCTATTAAAAAATAAATAAAATAAGAAAGACTACAATCTGTAAATCTTTGATTAAAAAGTTCCTTTTTGGCTTTCTTTTTATTTATTTACAAATTCGCAGATTGTTTAAAAACCGGAAGTCGTAAACCGGATATGCAGTTTTTACGCCCAAACCAAAGCAAGAGGAGTTGAGCTTTATATTATAATTGATTAAAACAAACTTCTTAATATACCCAGCCATAGATATGCGAGTGACTTAATCAAGGTTTACTAATTTGCTTATTCCTTTGGAAAACGCCCATTCATTTTTTTATCATTCATTTTCTATGTTTAATATTTATTTGATAAGTATTTTTTCTTTACTAATATGCTCAATTTTATTTATGCATATTTTCTATATTGTGTAGAATTGCGTGGCATTTAGGATGAAAACGTTCTAGCACACGCACATATATATATATATATATATATATATATATATATATATATATATATATATATAGCCTTGACTGTATAATCTCATTAACACCAGTCGATAGACTTGAACCCGGCAACAGAACCCATCTTTAGCTTATGAGCAAGGACCAAATCTATTCGGCCACCGTTAACGGCGAGAAATACTGTTGAAATTTAAACATTTAATTTTAAATGTGTAACGTCTGTCACAGTGATCTAATCATTATATGATATGCGCATAAGAGCAGAGTGATCTAATCATTATATGGTGATCTGCGCATAAGAGATTGAGGTTATATATATATATACATATATATATATATAACCTTGACTGTATGCGTGCAGAACATGTCTAACAAGCTCCTCTTTGATTGTTTGTCTACAGACTTGAAACTTGATATATTAAGTAACTAGCGGGTAAAAACACCTTCTTGGGGGTCAAAATTTACAAGAAACAATCGATCCTGACAGAAGTAAGTCGACTAAGCCTATTAGTTCTGCGCATGTGCAAATCTACGTTTAAATAGTTTGTAGTCGCATAATTTTTAATCTTTCTTATCCTTCGGTTGATAGTTAAAACGGCATTAACTAAAGCTGCTGTTATTTCTTAATGCTGGCCCCCAAGTTATTTATTAAAATCCTTTGAAACTATTACTTTACTAACAAGGAGAGCAGGTGTTGTACACGTTGGATTTTGACATACCAGAATATATTTAGAACATTGGGCCGGCGTAGCCGGGGATACGTACTTTAACTTTTGCACACCTTTCTTTTAAAACTATCCCGGTTTTTTTTTAGGTTTTTTTTCTGTAATATAATTTTGGAAGTTTAATTGGTAAGCTTTAAGCATTCGGGCCCTAGAATGTAATATTGATGTCTTCTAAAAAAAAAAAAAAAAACTCGAAATAGTATTGAAATTGAAACAAAAGAAAACTTTTTAAAACTATTTCGGTCGAATGACAATTTTACGTAGTCATGCATAGTAACTCCCATTGACTTTGTTGTGTGATACTCGAACTTGGAATAAAACAGTATCGGCAGATTTCGTATCCCTGCATAACAAAGATCAATGTTTTTTTTTTTAAATTTTGTGTTGGCCTCTATGAATGCATTGCCTATTTATTGTTCAAATAATTTATTTTATTTTATTGTTATATAGATATTTGTTTGCACATATTTATTAACGAACACATTTTTCGCGGAAATGAATACATATTTAACATTTCAAGTATGTTTAGTTAGATATTTTTTATGATAAGTATGCTTATTTCGGAAGAGTTTTTTTTTTTTTAAGAAAAACTGGCTTTTAAATATAATAAATAAGAACAGTTGTGCAGTTTACATCACCGATTAAACATTAACTCTATACATTTTTCTAAAAATATTCATTTTTTCGGAAATTAAAGTTAATAATATTCGTTTCCAGTAAAGTAATTAAATTATATTAAAGGACTGTACATTTGTGTACGTGTGGGCGTTTGTTTGAAAGAGATTCCCCACGCACCCGGAAACGGCTAGGCTGATTTGTATAAACTTTCACACGAAAGTACTTTATGTGCTTGACAGTGTTTATAGATAGGTTGTGTATCGGGATGTCCTCGATAAGTATCAATAATCGATAATTGAAATAATCCGAAGAAAGAAGGAACAGGTGATTTGATTTTGATCAAACATAAGGTAGCCTAACAGCATAAGAACATTTGGGAAGTTTTATTACCAAGCTAGTAGAAATGCCCAGCATATAACATCAAAAGTATTTGGTATAACAGGGGCGCGTTCGAAATGAATGTTTCTGTTCACAGCATAATTGCATCATGATACTTGACATTTTTTTTTATTTTAAACTTAAATTCAAGCAATTATTACCGCACAAACAGTAAGGCTAGGCATAAACATCAGCAGTAAGTTCTTTGAGATGAAAATGGCTCGTTCAAGGTGAATGTTTCTGTTTAGAGCACAATTGAAGCAGGATACTTGAATTTTGCATTTTAAACTTTAATCCATGCTATTATATGTAAAAGCAATTTTTAGTAAATTAACAGCAGGTTCTCTACAATGCAATGTAGACTAAAATTTATTGTGGACTAAGCTAATATGCGGGGGGTGGGGGTAAGCTTATTCCCGTTGAATCACGATGTGCCCCCAACTAGAGTTGGCAATCTACTGATTTTATTGTAAATTGGCGATTTCACCGATTTTTAAGACAATAAAAATATGGGAGTGTGGAATGTTCGTTGATCATAATTCAATCACGGGCATTGTTTGTATCCATGCTGGTACAGATAAA
Organism: Euprymna scolopes; assembly: GCF_053919585.1. NCBI lineage: Eukaryota > Metazoa > Mollusca > Cephalopoda > Sepiida > Sepiolidae > Euprymna > Euprymna scolopes. The sequence continues at coordinate 135,398,914 of NC_136483.1, read as the reverse complement.
AATTGACCTTGTCTGTCAGTATAAGAAACGATGTTTACCAAACACATTTTTAGTGTACATACATAGGTGATTTGGAGCTGTGGTACAAATTCGATTTAGTATTTAGCCGATAAAAATAGCTGCTAATGTGTAAAAATTGACAAAAACTGAAACTTACATATATCATTCCACTAAATGTAAATCTTCGTCATTCGTACAGTAAAGTCGGTTTATTTAAAAATTCCTGTTATTAATATATTGTCAAGTCAGATAGTAGCTAATCAGGTTGGAGAGCTATATGTTTAAATTAAACCTTACAGAACCCAACTAATATATTTTTTCAAACTTTTGAAATCCTTATTAATATAATACGTACACTATGATAATCATTTGGAAATTAGCTTTATAATAATAAATTCGTGATCCTCACAAATTAAAATATATCATATATATATATATATATATATATATATATATATATATATATTGTGTATATATATACATGCACGTGTATGTATATAATATATATATATATATATATATATATATATATATATATATATATATAAGGGTATTTTACTAACGGACAACGCGAAGCAGCTTGCTAGTATATATATATATATATATATATATGTATATATATATATATATATTTATATATTTATATAAAATTATCCAGTTGTATATTATGAAAATCATACCAGACGTGTTCAATCTCGATGAATGTTAATATTCTACATTCCCTTATATATATATATATATATATATATATATATATATATATAGATAGATAGATAGATAGATAGATATAGATATATATATGAGCATATATATACGCATATATATATACGCATATATAAATAAATAAATATATATATATATATATATATATATATATATATAGCAGAAATGGTAATTAGTAAAAATCTGAAGAGACTGTTCAATACGATTGTAGAGCATATATATATATATATATATATATATATATATATATATATATATATATTTGTTAACGTTTTATATTCTAAGTTCTACATGTGTCGATTACCGAATGGTATCAATGATCCGACAATTTCATCAGACATTACAGAATCTTTGTTGTAAAGTCTGATGAATTTATCGGATCATTGATACGAATCAGTAATCGGAACATATAGAACTAAGCAGATAAAGCGCTAATATATATATATATATATATATATATATATATATATATATATATATATCGGTAAGTAGGTAGGTAGGTAGATAGATAGATCGATAGATAGATATAGAGATGGATACAGGGCGGTCTACTTAAAAAGAACCTAGAAAATGTAGTAGAGATGCGGAACATTCTTTTACTGTTTAAATAACCTATAGCATTTTTTAAATTAACTGTGATATTATGAAACAAACTGGAACGGTTTTTCGTTGGCATTTATGAATTCCTGGGCACGTTTAACAATGATTTTCAGACATTGCCTGTAAATGTTCTTTAGTGGTTCGCCTGATAGCATTGGTAACGTTCTCCTATAGTTGGTCTAGATTGTGAAAATTACTTGAAGAAACTGTTGTTTTAAAGACCGTCAAAGATACAAATCACATGATTACAAGAACGTGGTGGCCATAACACTTTGCTTAATGTTCTCTGTTCCGTAAACACGTTAATAACTCGTGTCAGTGATCTGTGAGACGTGTGGTATGTAGCGCCAATTTATTAGTTTTAAAGAATTACATTTTGTTACACAAAACAAAATGCAATTATTTCTATCTATCTACACACACACACACACACACACACACACACACACACACACACATATATATATATATATATATATACATATATATATATACATATTTATATATTACTTTTTAAGTTTTCATGAGCTTTTAGCTTGTAAATTTAATGGTTACTTTTTCATTATATATATATATATATATATATATATATATATATATATATATATATATATATATAATCAAAAAGTAAAATTTAAATTTACAAGCCCAAAGCTCACGTAAACGTAAATATAATGTAAATATTAATATTATATAGTGATTACAAATAAAAGCTGAAAATAGCCAAATAAGAAACAGAGCTTGCGATAAATGAACAAAATTAAAGGCTAAATTATAATTTAGAAAAAGGTATTTTTCGACGGGATACAAAACTAGAAATATATATATTAAATATTTATATTTACAGGGTTAAACGATAATATTGTCTCCCTACAAAACACGATATGATTCCACTTCTGTTTGAAGCCGGGTTTCGCTTTTTTTGCTTCAGACCATCAAATTGTTTTCAAATCCCAATAGCAATATGAGCCTATCGTATCTGAAAGCGACACAATGTTTAACGAGCGAGATCGAAGATGCGCCCTGTACAACTTATGCTTTCTACCCATCCAAGTTATGATAACAGGACCATTGCCAGCGCCTACAAAATGCATCGCTGGATTCCCACGAATAATAGGGGCGTGCCCAGGGTGATGAAAAACAAAGTTTCCGATCACGGTTATGGTCTTTGATACGGTTTCAAATGAGGGCCACATCATGCCCTCTTACATCTCCGAATTCAACACCAATTTACACTTGGATATACTGAGGAGTACGATAATTCCCTGGTGCAATCAGGTTGCAGCTGACAGACAGTTGGTGTGGAAGCAGGATTCGGCGCCTGCCCAAAAGTCCAAAGAAACTCAGGCTTGGCTTTAGAAGGAGTGCTACGACTTAATACCCTTCTCTCACTTGCCCCATCTCCTCCCTCAACCTGAACCCGTTTAGCTACTTCGTTTGGCCATACGTGTAGAACATCACTAACATAACTTCCACAACACCAAAGCCAGCCTGATCATCGGCATCCTCCGAGTATTCGCCGAGCTTCTGCCGGCGCTTGTGAAAAATGCATGCTGCCAGTTCTGAACCCGTAACTTAGCGGACATTGAGGCTGAAGGCTGGTTACATTGAACAGATGTCGGCTGTACTCTATAATCCAGTTACCTGAATTATTTTTTTCAATAAAAATGTTAAAATGTGTAGTGTTGTTTTCTTTAGTGTGTGTATATATATATGTAGATATATATATATATGTATATATATAAGTATCTATGTATGTAAATATATATATATATATATGTGTGTGTATACTTATATATTATATACAACTTATACAATATATGTATATATATATATGTATATACAACAACATAATCACAGACATCTACCACAAACCCACAGACACTCAACAATACCTCCACTTCAAAAGCAACCATCCTAAAAACTGTCTAAAATCAATACCCTACTCCCTAGCACGTAGAATCTGCACCATAGTAACAGACAGACACCTCCGTTCAACTAGACTGAATGAACTACAAATAACACTGCGGAAAAGAGGATATCTACTACCACTAATACAGAAAAGTATTGAACTGGCTGAAAAAATTCCAATAGACCAACTAAGAACCCCAAAAGAACACAAAAAAGAACAAATTGTAGCATACGTCTCTACACATAACACAAACAACCCAGAACTATTCACACAGATAACAAAAAACCTTATCCTCCTCAATCAGAACGAGAAACTAAACAACATACTTAAAACAACAAAAATAATAAAAAGCAAACGCCAACCCAACAACTTAAAACACACCCTAACTTCCTCAAAACTCGTCCCACACACTACAAAAGGGGTTACAAAATGCAACAAACCGCGATGTTGAGTATGTGACATAATAATAGAAGGTAACACATACACATTCAAAAACCCAGCACAAACATTCAAAATAAAAAAGGATCTAAATTGCACCTCCAGAAATGTAATATATGCACTAAGATGCACAGCAAGCAACAAATCCTACATAGGCACCACCAAAAATTTCAGCAATAGAATGGCCTTACATAAGAGCAACATCAAAATTGCAGATAACAGACACCTCTATGTTTCAAAACACGTACACACAATAATGCCAATATTCCAAACAGACAATTATTTTTATTTACTTACACAGGAAAAAAAAACTTCATCACCAGATTCACTCCTGAACTGAACAGAGCCTAATATCAACACACAAAAACATGAAATGCAAGGCACACTCGCATGCACATCCATATACATATACATATACACACCCACACATAAATCAGAACCGACACAGTAAAACACACACACGTGCGCGCATACAACCACACACAGCCATCTCTAATACAACACACTGAACAATACCAACCCTACTTAACCTCGAACACTAGGAAACACCTAGAACCATAGTATAATATTTGTTCCAACACCTCGCTCCCTCCTCAGTCAGTGGAGAAGAACCCCCTCATGACTGAGACAACTACCATCCCTTCTATCATCCCCTCCCATACCTATACCCACTCGAATTACCCCCCTCTGGGGAACAAAATCTTCCCCACACTAGGAACCGATCATGGGTCTGGCCGAACCCACATGGGGAGACAAATAAACAGAAACATTAAAAAATCCCCTATAAATATTTTTAAATACACCCGTCTATCTAAACAAACATAATATAAGGAATATCCGAAAAGACTGAAACGAAAAATCACAATACTAAAATCCAAGAATCCAAAAAATAAAAATAAAAATACCCTTATTTCAGAAAGGCTGGTCCCCCTCCTCACACATACACATTAGTAACGACCTTGGATCACAGTCACCTTCCTAGGGAAGCAAATAACCTCATAATACTATAAAATAGTGCACACATTCTCAAACCAATAAAAGAAAACACACACACACACACCCTACCCTAAAGGAAAAAGAAACAAAAACAAAAACACAAGCAGAAAGAGAGAGTGACTACAGCCGAGGTCAGTGGCCTCGCGAAGCCCAATAAAAGAGTAATAAAAATTGAACATGCCAATGAATAATAGACACTTACACGCCTCAACCCCTTGGAAACACTTCAAATGAACTACGAAAATGCCATTTTTACATCTCCAACATATTTGAAAATAATTTCTGACGAGGACGCTTCACAGAACGTCTGAAACGCGTAAAAACGATTTCAATGATTTAAAAACATCATTACAATGATCCAAACAGAATTCTCGATGAAAAACCAAGACACGGAATGATAAAATAATGTTAAAAAATACACATTGTTGGTGACTACCCCCTTATTTAAATATATATATATATATATATATATATATATATATATATATATATATATATATATATATATATATATATATCATAATACTTGCAGTAAATATATTTCTGACAATTATAAATTATACACCTGGAAAATTATCATTTGAATATTTTTTATTATAAATTGATTTTATATTTGAAAAAAAAAATGAAAGCTAATTAAACTGGCAAATAACAGGTTTCAATCGATAGCCATCTCCCCGTGCAAGAACGTCCCCGGGAAACGATTTCACATATCTTAATCGTCTTAATTTGAATGACTAATTTTATAAGGCAAAAACTTAAAAAAAAAAAAAAAATAGAAAAAAAAAAGAAAAGCCTAAGCAAAGTTGAGATAACAGTTTTCCGCTTGGGCTGCCCAATAAGATTACACGCGCAATTTACAGATTTTAGAGGCGGGCTTCTTCCAAACCGAACATCGTATGAAATCAAAAAATTAACGTCATAATCGAAACACTCGGAGATATGCTTTTCTTATCAGTAGATTCATAAAAACAAATATTTCTGTTAAGAAGATTGTGAATAATTTGCTATCCAAACTTTCTTTTCAAAAGTTTTGAACATCAAGAGAGACTGCTCCTGTCTATATAATATGAATTTGTAAGAATAGTTTTGGTTAATTATTGATTGCCCTTGACCAAATATGCATGCTGCAAAAATTCCACCCCTTCACTGTAGATCTCACCGGATGCCGGAAAGCTTTCTATTCCCATAACTTTTTCCTGGTTGTCATTTGAAATTCCCACGTCTACTGTATTAATATTATATAAAAAATAAGAAAAACAACACAAAATGTACTGTGAACAAACATCGCATTGCACAACTCTCCACTTTGAATATCCTCGAATAATTTTCTTTCCATTTCGATCGATGTAATCTCCGATCTTCTTCAAGTGTATCTTGCCTTTTACTCGAATTCGTGATCTGCACAGATATTCGATTAGAATATCATATTTAATCCACGAGGAAAACATGCTTTCGAATATTCCGAATAATCCAAAAAACAAAAATTATGAACCTTAATCTAGCAAAATTCTGAAACACACCTTCAACAAAATAATTTCTTGCAGTTCTCATGGCGAAATAATCAAACAGCAAAATCCCACCCTTCACTCTAGAAGTTAGTAGATTAAAATTTTACTACCATAATTTCCTTTTTCTTTGAACCGCTAGCTTATTTAATTCTCTAAATATATCTTCTTTCAATGACTATACCAACATGAATGCATTTATATGTAATGCGATCAAACATCTCCCTGCAACCACCCCAATTACGATGACCCTATAAATTTAATCAGGAAATAATAATAGCTGATTATCTCAGTTTTAATGTTCCTTGTTTGGGGAGAAAATAAGTGAAAGAAATTTTCGAAAGTGACTTCAAAGTATCCGGCAAACTGAACACTGCGATGACTTTTATTATTTTTATACAAAAACTTCTAATTTTCTCACCAAATTTTAGAAATATGCACACGATAAAAGTGGTGGATTTTCTTGTAAACATCGTCGGAGTTTAATCTTATTTCAATCCAATTATTATATTTGACGTTATCTAGAAGCAGACGCAACAAACTATGAGGCGATATACCTTATAAATAGTACTGAAAAATAATCGAACCCTACGATGTTACGTGAACAAAAATTAGCTAGTATATGTATATATTCATAACAAGCAATAATGGAAACGCCGAATCGTCTGGGTTTTTGATGCAGTTGTTTTATTGAACTTCGACAAGGGGGCTCGGAAAGTCTTCTTTTCCGGACTCTACAGCTACCTTATGTTCGGGTTACACTGTATATTAACACATGCTCTAATTTGGAAAACTCATTTATATCCGGTTTTTCTTTTATTAGGGTCTCTTACATCCGGGTTACGCTAAATATATATATATATATATATATATATATATATATATATATATATATATATATATATATATTAAGTGTTAACTAACGGATCGCTAAAGACAAATGGCTGGTGTTGGCAGTAACATTTAGTTCACGTCAAAAATTTAACGAATGCAGACACATATAATTTTAGGTCCTGGTTGATTGGAATAAGAATTGGCGTGATACCGTTTTAAGGTGCGACAGAGGCAACCTTTCTAGGGCAATTGCTCTTGACATATCAAAGGCCTTTGATAGGGTATGGCATAAAGGTTTACTTCACAAGATCTCTAGCTATGGTATAGCTGGAAATGTCTTCTCAATTATTATATAATTTCTTTCTGATAGGTTCATAAGAATAGTGGTTGATGGGCAGAAATCAAGTCTGTTGCCAAGGTCGCTGGAAAGATGGTGGGATCCTTCTACCACTCCAGAAGATATCTCACTACTGATGCAATTCTCTATCTATATAAAAGCCAAGTACGGCCAAGGATGGAATACTGTTGCCATAGCTGGGCAGGAGCTGCCAAAAACAGCCTATCATGCCTTGACAGAGTACAAAATAGACTTCGTGGTTTAGTGGGGGATGCCCTTTTCTCTACCCTGCAACCCCTCTCCCACAGAAGAGACGTTGCGAGCCTTTCCTTGTTTTATCGTTATTTTCATGGCAGGTGCTCGTCTGAACTCCACTCCCTGGTCCCCCCTCGCCAATCTTTCACGAAAAACACCCGTCTAGCTGAATCCACTGTGAAAAATTTCCCCCACTCTATATCTGTGCCTAAATCAAAACGCGGATTTCATGAACAAAGCTTCTTTCTTAGAACTGCACGCCTGTGGAACTCTGTTCCGTCTGCCTGCTTCCCACCGGACTACAACTTGGATGTCTTCAAGTCTAATGTTAACAAATTCCTAATGAACCGCCCCCTTAAGTAAACACTTCATCAAATCTCCTCACTAACGTAATGTACTTGCAATAGCCCTTATCCCTGAGTGGCTTCCGGGCCTTGATAAGTGGTGATCTCTGTGTAAAAAAAAAAAAAAAAAAAAAAAAAGCCCACATTATTAATGCTGGTGTCCCTCAAGGGTCCATCCTGGGCCCAACTCTCTTCCTGATCTACATCAATGATCTTCCAAATCACATCCTTACATCATTCGTAGACATTTTTGCTGATGACACTACCATTTATGGTAGCACATCTAAGACAGTAAACGACTAAGTTCTCTCCGATTCTCTCTCCTCTGATCTTGATCACGTTGTACAATAGGGAAAGGAGTGGCTGATTAATTTTAATGCATCTAAAACCAAGCTTCTATCTTTACATCATCAACGTTCTGATCCCCATCTGGCATCAATTAAAATGAATGGCTCTCGTCTTGGGGAGGCCTCAAGTTTTGACAGGCTTCTGGGCTTGACCTTTACTCCTGATCTTAAATGGAATACGTACATCAAATCTGTTGCCAAGGCCGCTGGAAAAATGGTCGGATCCTTCTATTGATCCAGTAGATATCTCACTTCTGATGCAATTCTCTACCTATATAAGAGCCAGATACGTCCAAGGATGGAATATTGTTGCCACATATGGACAGGAGCTGCTAGAAAAGACCTGTCCTGCCTTGATAGGGTTCAAAATAGACTTCGTGGCCTGGTGGGAGATGTCCTTTCCTTTTCGCTGCAGCCTCTATCTCACAGAAGGGATGTTGCGAGTTTGTCTCTGCTTTATCGTTATTTTCATGGAAAGTGTTCAACTGAGCTTCAATCTATGGTCCCCCCTCGCCAAACTTTCACAAGAAACACTAGACTAGCTGAAAACATTATCAATAATTTTCCCCACTCTTTATCTGTGCCTAAACCTAAACATAGATTCCATGATCAAAGCTTCTTTCTTAGAACTGCACGCCTGTGGAATTGTCTTCCGTTTTCCTGCTTTCCAGCTGTCTATAATATGGTTGTCTTCAAGTCCAACGTGAACAAGTTTCTGATGAGCCGTTCCACTTAAGTTAACAAATTTACCGAACTTCCATTACTATCGATTACTATATTGTCCTTTTGACTACTCTACACTCTTCAACCTTTATCCTTGGGTGGCCTATAAGCCTTGATATGTGGTGATGCCTATGTAAAAAAAAGAGTTTTAAGAGTCTATTCTTGAGAGCGAGGGGACACAGGTGATTTAAGATGTAGACACCGAATTGCAAAACTGCCTCTTAAGATGAAGGGCTAATGAAGAGAATTGTGCAGCGGATTTACAAACCCAGACGATTCAGCATTTCCATTATAGCGTGTTATGAAAAGGACTCCTTGTAAAGAAGAATCGGCGGAGAGAACAGCAGGCAACCCGAAAGTCAACTCAATTGACACCCGGCAACGAAGGGACGAAGAGAAACAGGCTAAGATGCCGAATGGCCAGATGAATTATTTGATAATTGTGTTAAGTTTAATGCACTATCTCTTAATTGAGTTAATGAAAATAAAATATTTAGCTTTGCTTATATTAAAAGAGTTGATATGCCGTTATGTGAACAGAGTATCTGTGACATATAAAACTTTACCTGATAATTCTTCCTTCAAGCTCCTCGGCCTAAAATTGTCGGGCAATATAAACTGGAACAAATAGATTGAGGACATTGAGCGAAGGCTGCTGCAAAGAAGGTGGCTTTCCTCTATCGAGCGATAAGACTACTTACACCTGAGAGTATCCTTCTATATGTGGAGTATTGCTGCCAAATCTAAGCTGGTGCATCTACTTCTTCTTGGAAAGGGCCCCAACAGAGTTTTCAATCTAATAGGTTTCACTTTGTCAACTAAGGTCTAACGCCTGTCTCATCGCCGCAATATTGCATCTCTGTGCCGATTTTACAAATATTTTAATGGAATGTGCTCTGATGAACTATTTGCACTTGTGCTACTCGACGTACATATTCCCGACGAACTCATTTAGCAACAAAATTTCACCCCTTCACTGTGGAGGTCCCCAAATGATCAAAGCTTTCTATTTTAATAGTTTCTTCCCTCGAACAGCTCGATTTTGGAATTCCCTTCTTCCTATCTGCTTACCTGACTGTACTGATATGCGAAGTTTAAATGTAATGTAAACTATCATCTTGTTAATCTTTCCTTGCACTAGTCCCAAATAGTAGCACTTTATGTCTAAGCGGTGATATGCTTTGAACGTGAGTAAAAAGAAAAAGAACAATAGAAAAAGAGTAAATAAATATTAACGAAATTCCAATACATGTATGAACCCCAACGTTATACTACTTTTGTATGCAGTTACACAGATCTGCCCATTTCTGTATATGCAATCATTATGGTCTTACAGAAAGAAATACATCAATAGAAAGTAATTAACAAGAAGTTATATAAACGAACGTACGGCAGTAATGGGTTGACAGAGGCTGCTTGCTCAATTTGCTTCTCTTCTCACATCTACTGATTTGATATAACGACGATATTCATAGATCCAGGAGGAGTGCGTACAATGACGAAATAAAATAACGCAACTCAACTGGAAAATGTTTTATTTTTAAATTAAAAAGATGCCTAATCATAATATGTTATATCGAATACAAACAATTATAAATTACTAGCGGGGACTGCGGAAATTTCACAGTGGACTTTTTCATATGTAATGTGTTGATGTTGCCATTCTCTGGATATTCAGCGTTAATAAAGACGCTCTGATATTATGGTAAGTCTTTAGTTAAAACTGAAAATCTATATCGGTCTGAGAACACTTACCACGTCTGACCACACTGAAGTGCTTTGCAAAGAAAAAAAACCCGACTATATTTGCACTCTACTTTTAGATTTAAATCATTAGAAGGAATCGTATTTCAATTTTCGAAGGTGGCTTAGAAATTGTGTCCTAGCGATCAATTTCGATATTAATATTATTATAGAAGTTTTTCCTATATGAGTGATGTCCTGCATGTTGGAAAGTTTGAGAGAACGTATCTTTTGTTCTGTTCGACTAATGATGAGGAATTCTTATTTGTAACATGTTTGTAAACGTTTCTATTAATTCTTTAAAATAGTACAATCAATATTCATTATTAAATGTTTGGAGTGCATTATATAATGAAACATATTATCTATATATCTATAAAAGTGAAATTGTGTGTGTGTGTGTGCGTGTACATTTCTCTCTCAAATTATGCAGTCAGTTTTCAGTGTACAAAAGGGGTATTGATATTTGGTAAAAATCTTTTTAATCGGTTTTCGACATGCAATTTTGCTGTCAAAGGGTCAAAGTTCAACAATTTGACCTTTGAAAACTCTACTAAACTCCCCCGCCAAATTTTGGTCTAAACACTTGCAATTTAAGATGTCGGTTGCAAAGACATTGATCAATTTTTTTACGTGATTTGAGACGAAAACAATAAATGTTAAGGGGTAAAATTGGAGTCAAAGTTTTGAAAAAATTCGACCTCTCAGCCAATTTTTTGTCTAAACATTTGAAAGTTTACAGTAAGTGTACTCAAACATAGGGCAAGCTTCTTTAAACGTTTTTAAGGGTTTAAAGTTCAAAAGATTTTACCTTTGCGGTCTCTAACAAACTATTCAACATATGTTGGGTTTAAACATTTGGAAACTTTACATAAAAGGTATTCAGACATGCAGCAAGATTTAAAATAAGTTTTCGGGCCAAAATGTGGCTGTAAAGAGTCCAAATTTAAAAGAATTGACCTTTGCGGACTCTACCAAACTCCTGGGCAATTTTTGGGCCTAAAGACAAGAAATTCTAGATGTAGGTTACCAGGACATGAGTCAAACTTTTGAATATATATATATATATATATATATTCATACTAGAAAAAGTATCCGTCGTTGACTGGGTTTAAAAACAGCCAACAGAAAATGGACTCTGATGTATGAAAGTGTGATAGGTTATGAAAATGAAGGGTTGTAAATTATGGTTTAATTTGGGGGGTATAAAAACCAAAGCAAAATATGATGAAAGTAAAAATAAAATAGATAATCTCCATAATTTATTGTACCATACCTGTTCACACTGAAACACTTATCACAATATTCTGGTGATCTATATTAAAAAACCTTGTTAAACTTTGTGATATATTTCCATTCTATGGCGGTCAGGTGCAAACGAACACCCCATAATTTTATTATACCATATTTTCTCAAACTGAAACATAATTATGAAAGTATGCTAACGCAAATAGATATGAAAAGTATTTATAAAAGTCTGTGCCTATTTACATTCTATGGAGGCCAGGCGCGAACGCAGACCCCACAATTTTATTATACCATCCCTATTTAAGTTAAAAATAGTTATCAAAGTATTCTTATGTACATCTATATCAAAAACACCTGTAAACGTTTTTTTAATTTATAATTTTTTTTTATTTTATACTTTGTGGACCAGGCGCGTACGCAGACCTCACAATTTTAATGAACTACTGTTCTACCAGATCAAACATACCCATTCCTGTGTTTCGATACATCTTCTATCATTATATTTAATCAGTTTCATAAAATAGTCAACCACATAGGAGCCTATTCGTGACCAGACACACACACACACATTCAGCTTTATATATATATATATATATATATATATATATATATATATATATATATATATATATATATATATATATAAAGTTATGAACAGTACATAGGACCAGAGAACAGCAAGCTGAATTGCTAGTACTATATAAAGTGTAACAGATAAGTTGTGGCTTTTTGGAACAGCCAGTTAAGTTTTATTTTCTAATCGTTGTAACCACATTTAAATCCAAATTACTTTTTTTTAAATTTCAATCATTAATCTTAATGGAAAGATGTAAATAGAAGAGGTAATTTAAATAATTAATAAAATTCATCAAATTAATTGAATTAATTATTTTGGGTCAGAAATTATGAAAATTACGTTAATAATACTCAGATGCAAATGAAACAGATCGAGTTTTGAGAAAAAAGAAGGTAATAAACAAGAAAATGCAAAGCAAGAATGAAACGCTGAACTAATGTGAGGAAAACCACGCCTTTATAATAAAGAAAAGAAAAAGATTAAGAAGGTAAGGAAAAAAGCAAATGAACGAAGCACGAAAGTAAGAACAGAGAAGGAGAATATATGTATGAAGGAAAATAAATGAAGATAAAAAGAATAATGGAAATAAGAAAGAAAAGTAAAGAAAAGGAAAATAAACCGTGAAATATATTTTTTTTTTTTGCGATTTATTTACCTTTTGTTGGAGGCATGAAAAAATAAACGCAGAAACATGTGAGTAAAAGAAAATAAGAAAGTAAAATTGTAGATGAATAATAAAAGAAAACAAAAAGGAACAAATAAAGGAGAAAAAAGAAACATAGAGGAAAAGAGTTAGGAATGTTTCAAAAATGCAATCTGTACATTTAACGACATAAATGTTATTTCAGTCTTGAAAATGACAGACCACGTGGCAATGTTATTTAAAACTTAAACCTGAAAGACCAAGTGAACATTATTTTTTAAAATTAATTGTAACAGGCCAAATGAAAATTGTATTTTAAACTAAGGCTTGAAAAATCAAGTGAAAATTATTATTTAAAAAAATAAAACGTGACAGGCCAAGAAAAAATGTTATTTAAAGCCTGACAGACCAAGTGAAAACTTTTTTTCAAAATTAATTGTGATAGGTCAAGTGAAAATACTATTTATAACTTACATGTAATAGAACATAAAAGTTCTCATAAAAATACTTTTTAAAATCTTTAATCAACCCACCCATATTTGAGGGGGATATCTACTTATCTATCAAGGTGAACGTGTCTGTGCGTCTGTGTGTCTGTGTGTGTATATGTGTACATTTCCCTACGAAATAACTTTGTCAATTTGAAGTCTAAAGACTCGAAATTTGATGTACAGGGTACTAAGATTTAGGAAAATCTTTGTGATCGGTTTTCGGCCAGAAATTTGGCTGTTAAGGAGTCAAAGTTCAACGATTTGACCTTTGAGAACATATTAAGAAAGTAAAATTGTTAATGAATAATAAAAGAAAATTTTGGGTCTACACACTTGAAATTTTAGATATAGGTTCCTTGGACATGGATCTAACTTAATAACTTTATTTGAACCCAAAACAATAAATGTCAAGGGGTCATAAGTGGGGTCAAAGTTTTAAAAATTTTTACCTCTGCGGTCTCTACGAAATTACTCAGACAATTTCTGGTCTAAACATTTGAAATTTTACATAAAGGATATTCAGAGATATCGGTTTGGTCGAGAATTTTCAGTTACCAATATATAAATGTATGTATGTATGTATGTTTGCATGTGTGCCTAAAACTTTTGACAAAGGCAACGGATTTTACCAAGACCAGAATCGTTTGGAAATTCTACCTATCATAAGACAAATATCGAAAAACTCGCTAAAAACATTAATATCTTCACCTTTAACTAGGCACTTTTCTATAGGGGGGGTCGCTTTTTTCGTCGATATTTTAAAAAGTTATCCTCTCCTTTCGATTGTCTAGCCTCAATTTACACATGAGTCACTTCAGGTTTGGCGGTGGTCGTAACCGCACGTCGTCAGGCGTTTTCCCCCGTTCTTTTCCTCCTTCGCGGTATTTCGCGGTATTTACAAGAAATGGAAGTACATAACAATTAAACGACCCGGATGTAAGCGTGACACAGAAAATACCACACACGCTATCGTATTAATTTTAGATCATGACGTCAAAAGCCCCTTTAAATAGTGAAAAGCTGAGGAGTATATATTAATGAACGCAATATAAAATGAACTATTCTGAAATATTGTGAAATAGATTTACGAAAAATTGAATTTGCTTAATTTTTAAGAAGGTTTTACATTCCTTCTGTTTAAAACTAATCTAATTAACCATAGACCATATTTGCTCCGACCCCAGACGTTCTATAATTCACATTGTTCTAGTATTAAAATTAAGATTATGTTCATACAAATATATAAACGCATACACAACCTGGAACTTGACATCCGTCTAGGACACGTTAGTAAGCCAACTCACCATGCTTATATAAACAATGTCAATTTGCGAAGGGGTTTTTACTAAGAGGTTTGTGTTACAGGCTTATGATAGCTGGAGAATTTACAAACCAACGTTGTCAATCGAAACAGTACCGTGACACTAACCCTACATGAAAGAAAAAAAGAGCATTATAATTTAAAACTAATGTTATAATTATTGTTATTATACTTATCTGAAGTATGTTGCTGGGTCTGAGCAGTTTTATGAGGTCTACCCTCCAGGGATTTAATGCTCTCTTCGAGGAACGGGTTAGTTCATTGCTTATCGCATGATACGCCTTTACCTGGAAATGCCGATGGAGATGCCAAGGACGTTGACTTACAACAATACTTACCGTTCTTATGGTATAATCTGCCGTGGGAAGGAGATTACTACTACTCGTTCTGGGAGGGGATTTTTTCTAGTATATTTTTTTTTTCTTACTTTTTCTGAAGATTTCAATCTGAATTTTCTCAAAGACTTACGAGTTGGTGGAACGAATTTTTATTCTCCCAAACTTGATCCGTTTAGGTCAAAGATTTCGGCTTTTTACTGATAATTCGCTCATCTGAACATAAAACCGTCGCGAATGGTCGGTTACTTACACGGCCGACAGCTGTCGTGGCGTTCGAGTTCGTTTCCGTCTCATAAGTCTTTCGGCTCGACCCGGACATTTAATAGAGCCTATAAGTCAACTGATTTTCGCACCATATAACAGAATGACCACATGGCTGACCTGATGAAAAACTATGGTCTTTAAGTTTCAACCTTTTTTCTAATACCAAGTAACATACATGAAAAAAAAAAAAAAACAACTCACACTTTGTGTAAGGTTTATCTTTTTGGTTTCTGTTTGAATTTCACGGAAAACATGCAGTTCCCAATACTAATGGTTAACTTTATTTTTTTTATTGTAACCAAGAATACTTTTTTGGTGGAATTATGACAAGCTTTCAAACATTGAACATGCGTACGCAAAGACATACGCAACCCCTCCTCACATACAGACACACACACACACACACACACACACACACACACACACACACACACATATATATATATATGTCTGTATGTATGTATGTATGCCGCATGAAAAAACATATATGCTGCTTGAAAGAGCCCTGGACGATGTATTTGTTTCATGGGAGCATTATATCTAGGGTTTTAAGAATAGTTCGCGTTACTTTTAAATTGATAGCGTTAATACCCTGATTCTCTCTATGTTAATATAAATTATAAATAGATTAAACAAGGTTGTGATAAAAATGAAATAGTTAAATTATCAAACAAAGCATTTTCCGATACCATGATGGTTTTAAGTAATATCAAACTAATCCAAGTAGATGATTAGGAAATCTCCAAAACTACATTAGTATTGTACTAGCGGGTCCTGTGTAAATTCCGCAAGGCACTCATTCATATATAATATATTCATGTTGGCATTCTGCAGATGTTCAGCTTATATAAAGACGGCCTGGTATTACTGTAGCTCTTTTGCGAAAAGTGCAAACGTATCTATCTAAGCTAGTAGCAAAATTATTTATCTTAGCGTAGCTCGGTCGAAAATACGCTTAAATATGATATTTTAATTTTTGCAGATTTCGTATATATTATAGAATAAATGTTCAATCGATTTTTATATATTTTAAAGTTGCGATTTCACAAATAAAAAATATATCTATATGACTTTGGTGCATCAGCTGGACTCGAAAGCGAACCAAAACGTATGATATATATATATATATATATATATATATATATATATATATATATATATATATATATGTATATTGTGTATATTTAGGGATCATCTTCTCGTTCAAACAAATGTTATTGAAGAGCATGGGATTCTTCTGTTTTATTATCTTCCTTTTCATTTTCTCCAATCTCCGATTACTTTTCTTTGTGTTTTTTCAAAATTGTATCAGTTGGATCCATAGCGAGCGCTTCCGACGGAGATACCTCTATCATCCACAGGCATTTTGTGGAGTAGAAATGAATCCAGCTTATGCAAATTTGAAAAACGATACACACACACACACACACACACACACACACACACACACATATATATATATATATATATATATATATATATATATATATATATATATATATATTATCTGCCAATATTGGCTAACGAAAGCTAGATAAGGATAACTTAAACGTTCCTAATTATCGAGCTTGAAACCGACGGTATGACTTGTCTCATTATCAAACAACTTTCTGTACACAATATATATATATATAATATATATATATATATATATATATATATATATATATATTGCGATTAAGCTACACTGAATATTCGGCGTTTCATCCACTCTAGGACTCCTCAGGCTTATGCATGCCTGAGAAGTCCTAGAGTGGATGAAACGCCGAATATTCAGTGTGGCTTAATCGCCATATATATTTTATAAATTACTAACTAGCTCTACCTACATATTGAGCACTTTTGAAGTAAATACTTAAAGTTTACGCATAAATCTATACTTTCGTATATTAATTTTATGTGAGTAAATTAAGTAGTTATATATATATGTGTATATGTGTCTATGTGTATATATGTTTGTGTGTGTATATATACATTTATATATGTTTGTATGCATGTATGTGTGTATATTTCATGTATGTGTATGTATGCATGTGTGTATGTATATGTATGTGTATGTTTGCATGTGTGTGTATGTGTATGAATGTATATATATATATATATAGATGTGTATGTATATGTAGGTAAGTGTATGTATATATATGTGCATATGTATAAGGAATGAAAAAAATGTACCAGCGGTGGTTGACGTTATGTTTAAAGAAAAAATAGAAAAAACCGAATGAAATTATTAAAAAAAATCAACGTTTCGTCCTTGTCTCAGAGGACATCTTCAGGATAATTGAAATAAAAATGTGATAAAAGAAAAAGTCATAGATCGTGCGAAAAAAGACAGTTTTTTAAAATCCAACCCATGTCGGGAAAGGACGAATATGTGTGCCATATGTGTACGTATATGTATGTGTAAGTATATGTGTGTATGTATTTGTATATGTGGATGTATATGTATGTATATGAGTATGTATGCATGTGGGTATGTATATGTATGTTTGTTTATTATGCATTGTGTATGCATATGGGTATATATGAGCGTATGCTTATAGACATGTACGTATACATGTATATATTTATATGTATGTATACCAATGACCGTCTTGTTTATGTTTGCATGTGTGTGTATGTATATGTATGTGTGCGTATTGTGTATTGTGTGTGTACGCATGTATATATGTGTGTGATATGTGTACATATGTATGTGTGCGTGCGTGAATATATGTGTATGTATAACAATGACCGTCTTTAGTGTCATGTCTGTTTGAGCATGTGAATTCGCTGGTAGGACTATATGTCTTTTTCGGGCTCATGAACTTTCAGTGTCTGAGGGAGTGGCACTCGTCTGACAAGACGTTGCAATCATCATATATATATATATATATATATATATATATATATATATATATATATATAAACGAGTTCCTTCAATTATAATCGAAACCGAAACGTATGAAGAATTCTCGGTAAAATTATTTATAAAACAATAAATGACTTGACTGCCATCAACCATGACCAAAACCAAAACTTATAAAGAATTCTTGATAAAATAAATGAAAGTTCATAACAGTTAAACGAAAATCACTCGTATGTAAGCGTGACACGCAAAATAAATGACGCACACACGCCATACTATTGATATATAGATTATGTATCTAACCGATATATATGGAATAATATATTATTAACAAATACTCGCGCATATGTCTTATATTTATTAAAACTTCTATATATTTTAAATAAACTATAATAAATAAAGATATCAGTAATTATTAATGTACATATGGAGGCGCGTTTCAAAGGTAAAGTATGTTATTTTTATTCCACCCGAATAGATCCGAGTGGGTTGTAAATTGCCTTGTTATAATAACTGAACTCATGCATTCATGACCTAAGAGTGTCATCTTCCTGTTGCAGATATTAACGAGGTGAGACTCTAAGAAATCCAACCCTGTCATGGACTTTCTTCAAAAGCAGTGATGCATGGTTGAATTTCATGTTAAAGTGCATTAAAAATGGTGAAGAATATTTTGAAAAATATTATGAAGCAAAAAATGGAACGATAAAGCCACCGTTAATCGCTATAAAAGTGCTTTCAGAAAGAATGATGGAAACCACGTAGGAAAATAAATGAACTTTTTCAGTAAAAACAAAACAAGAAAATATTAATGTAATAACTTTGTTTTGTTAATTTATTTATTGCGGACTATTATCCTCACCTTTTCTTGCTTGTTGTTTCACGACGTTTCGACCAACTATTCCTCTGGCCTTCGTCAGGTGGTAACCGCGACAGGATAGGAACTCCGAATCTCCTAACTGCATTCTCAGCAATTACTGTCACCCATGGTTGTTGTGGTCTCACCATGTGAAACAACAGATACAAAAAGATGAGGATAATAGTCGACAATAAATTAATTAATAAATAATACTCATCTCAACAATAAATTCCAATTAAATAATATATATACCATTCGGTACGGGCCCGAACATGGATGATCAGATAATGAATAAACATGGATTTATAAGACCAGAAAATCCAATCCTGATCGCCATTTGATAGTGGATAGAGACGTTGAATCTCTACGGTTCCAGGTGAGAATTGTCTGAAGATAGTGTTTTCAATCTTACCCAAAGCCGACCAGAGGTTTACTTAGCCAAAAACGTGATGAGATGACAACAACTATGGATAGCAGTAATTGCTGAGGATTCAGTTAGGAGATTCGGAGTTCCTATCCGTCGCAGTTACCACCTGACGGAGGTCAGAGGAATAGTTGGCTGAAACGTCGTGAAACAACAACTAATAAAGATGAGGATAATAGCCCGCAATAAATAAATTAATAAATAATACTCATCTCAATAATGAATTCCAATTAAATAATATATATAACTTCGTTTTGGTTTGATTTAATAAATTAAATATTTACTTTTGTTTTATGCTTAGTGTTTTTCATGTTTATTACTGATTTCAAAATATTGCGAACTCCATAGACAAAAGAAAATTAATTGATAAATGTTCATTACTTGAATTTAAATTTTAAATGGTTTTAGAGATGATTATATCATTTTTATATATGTCTTTATTGTTTAAAGTACAAGGTAAAACGATAAAATTGTCGCATTAAAAAGACGAAATTATTCCATTTCCGTTTGATTAAAACCGTTTTTCTTTTTTTTTTCTTACAGACCATCCACTTGCTGACAAGTTGTGTACAAATACAAAGAGCGGTAGGAGCTTTCTATCATATCTGAAAGTGATACAATGTTCAACAAGCGAAATCAAAAATTCGCCGCTGTACAACTTCTGCTCTCTACCAATCCAAGTGATGACAACAGGGCCATTTCCGTTCCCTCAAAATGCATCGGTGAATTGCCACGAATAAGAGAGACGTGGCCAAGGTGATGAAAATAAAGTTTGCGGCCACGGTTATGGTCTTTAGTGTGGTTTCAAGTGAGGGCAACATTATGCCACTTCACATCTTCAAAGTTGACTTGAAAGTTAACACCAAAGTATACATGGATGTGCTGAAAAGTGTGGTAATCTCCAGGTGCAATCAGGTGATTGCTAGAAGAACCTTGATGTGGTAGCAAGACTCGACGCCAGGTCACAAGTCCAAAGAAACCCAGGCCTGGCTTTGTACCTTTCTGTTATCCCACTCCTCCTCCGGACTGAACCCGCTGGACTTTTTTGTTATGTTATACATCGAAAACATTACTTTCCACAGCATCAATACAAGCCTGATCGTCGCCATTCGCCGAGTATTCGCCTAGCTCCCGCCAGCGTTTGTGGAAAAAGCGTGCTCCCAGTTATGGGACCGTATCGAGGCGGTGATTAAGGCTGAAGACGGCTACATTGAACAGATGTCAGCTCTACTACATAATCAAGTTATCCGAATTAATTTCTTTCAATATTTTAAAATAAAGTTGTAGTGTTGTTTTTAGAGCGACAAATGCATCGTTCCACCCTGTACAGTAACTTACGTCTCTGTCTGTCTGTTTGTCTGTCTGTCTGTCTCTGTCTGTCTATCTTTCACTTGATCGGTCTTTTCTCTGTCTCTCTCTGTCTACTCGAGAATGCAATCGAAAACCAAAACTCCATATAAACACCAGTTAAACATGTTCTTTAGAAAACATATGATGAAAGAAATAGTATTAATTTATATTGGGCTTGATATATAATAATGATGTGAGGTCTACGGTCATGGCAGATATCTCTATAAAGTAAAGATGAGTCTTTAATTTATCTTCTTTTTACTATGACCTAAGATTGAGATTAACATTAAACAAATGTATGAATAAAAATAGTTATCTGGTTTTAAGGCTAAGTGTAAACCCACGTGTTACATTAAATATCCTGGAAACGGTCCGCGTATTAAGTTCTGCCAATTAGATGTCTTTTTGTCTAGGTGAAGAGAAAAGGCATACCTGAGATATTGGGTGTAGTTGGCTCTTCTTTCTTCCAGAATGACGTCTTGTTCTTTGAGGAATTGACATGGTTTGACTTTTTTTCGTTTTAAGGTCCGTTCCGTTTGACTTAAAGCAGAAATTCAATACACGCACAAACAATGCACGACACAATTGTAATATATGACAAAATAATTTTGTCTATTTATTTTACAAAAATATATATTACAATACATTACAATATTTACCTATTATAATTAATTTCCACAATTAACTTAACAATAAACTATTCAAAACTCCCAAGCTCTTACTAGTGCTGAAGGAGGGGGTACCCCTCCCCTCATTTACAGAGAAACAAAAATATACGTCTTACCCATGCTGTCCGGACGAAAAAGAGATCGAGAAAAGGAAAGGAATTGTGGGATTGCATTCTGGTTGCTTATTTCTGTATACCCCTCTGCTTACGGCCAAATCACCTCCTGACCATGGTGGGGGAGGTGTTAATATCTACCATAACCGGGGCACTAAGTTAAGCGTAAACAGAATCCCTCGTCCATTTTCCGTCTGTCTGCTATTCCGAAATAGACCAGTTGTTAATTCTCCCAATTCATTTTGTCGGATATTTGATTGCTTAATTTTTCAGATCGCGCCATTCTCAATATCATCCTTAACTATTTAAGGCCTTTCTTCATGCACTTCCCATGGCAGCAGATTATGGCACAAGGTCAATTTCCTGTGGCAAGATCAAGCACTCAGAATTAATTAAAGAAAGGTCTAAAAAAGAAGTGAACGGACCTGTCAGTATTGATCAATAGGATCTCCTCACGTGACATGCAACGTACCAAGCTTCACTTCTGAAGGAGGTAATGCCTTGGTTGATGACCTCCTAGGATCGAACCATGCGCTGAAATCGTATCAAACATATCAGAATAAATCAGTGTATAAGCCTAGAAGCAAGATACACCATTGGCCTTATTAATAAACATTGCAGAGTTTTTTTGTTTTTTTTTTCATTTTTCTAACAATTTTAATCAACCTTTGTAAATACGATGAATAAAATGTACCTATTTAATGCATTAGCGCGTGCGGCCACCCTCTTCTGGGACGGGTTACTCCTCCGTTCCAGACCCCCCCCCTTATCTGTTTTGTTTACTCCTGTTGTAACCCCAGCTTCACTCTGCAATTAGCTACATTTGTTATTCGTCTCTGACATACACATGTGCTTGTTTGAATATATTATAGCGATATTCGCCGCCCTCCAAACACCGACGAAATAAACTCTCCTATCGATATATTTAAAATATCTGGAGATGCATAAAACATTAGATATAAGTTAGATACGAATACTCAAAGGAGATTCAATTTTCTCTCTCTTTCTCTATCTCCTCTTTCTCCCCCTCTCTCTCTCTCTCTCTTTCTCTCTGGTTTTCTCTCTCTCTCCTTTTTTCACACTATCCTTCTCTATTTTTACTCATAAATACACACACGTGCACATGCCAAGCCTGAAAAATGATTTTAAGTAAGACTAGAAGCCCTGTTATTGACCGGTAATGAATCAAAAGCTATGTACAAATACTGTTACTTTATTACTATGGATAGGACAACAGCATATTATTTTCATTGTTTTGACTCTCTACTATGTATCCGTTGATATCTTATATGCTTTTATATAGAGTGATGTGGTCCTCGATCGATTAATTTTGTCTAACTATGTCGGATATATACTCGAGAGTCAAAACAACGAAAAGAATATTCTGTTGTCACACCCCTAATTATTACTTATTGATATAATGTTCTGAAATTATTTTTCTTCTTAATTTACGTGATTTATCAATATACGACTTCTCTTATTATCTTTTTTATGCTGCTGCTACTACCATTACTAAACTTCAACTTATTCTCCAAACTTTGATCGTCGTCTATATCCTTGCTTCAATGTGCAAATAACCAAGCAGTATTGTGAAAATGTTAGTATCATGTGTATATATTATGGTTATCAGGAAGTATTTAAAGTGCTTCTAAAGCTTGCAACTGAAATCAAAGACAATTATTTCAATTAGAGTTTATGAATTGTAAGTTTCGTGATTATGTTTCAGAATGATTAAAATGAGTATTGACATTTTTGTACTACTCTTTTTACCTTCCAAAAACGTTTCGAACGATGTACATTCCAGCTTTTTCAGGTGTTACTTGTCGAACTCGAGAATCTTTCAATCGAACTCAGAAATTCACAACTAATTTCAAACGAAACCCTTTATGTATATATAGATATGGCAGGCGCTCGTTCCGTCAGTTATAATTAGGTAGAAGTAGTCTATGCCTAAACCTAAATGCAGATTCCATGAACAAAGCTTCTTTCTTAGAACTGAACGCCTGTGGAACTCTCTTCAGATTGCCTGATTTACATCTGACTACAAACTGAATGTCTTTAAGTCCAACGTAACAAGTTAATTGATGAACTGCCCCCTAAGTAATCCAATTTACAGAATTCCCACTACTTATGTTTACTACGCCATAATCACATTGAATAATGTATACCAATTAACCCTTATCCTCGATTGGCCTCCGGGCCTTGATAAGTGGTGATTCCTCTATAAAAAAAAGAAAAGTAATTCGTAATTGTATTATTCACACTGCCATTTACAACTGAATTACTTCGTACTTTATCCGTTACGCCAAGGCTCCTTGCAGAGAATTCTAGTATGAAACAAAGGAGCCTTAAAAACCTCCCATGGCTGAGAGAACAAGAGCATGATGCCCCCAGCTGGTCGAAACTCCGTATAGATTTAAGAGTTTCACAGAAAGATACCCGAGTTCGACGAGATACAGGTAAAGAAGGTCAGAGTTTACCCCGACCGATGCATAGAACAAATGACAATCAAGATGAAAACAGTCGTTTGGATAATCCAAATGATACACCGGCTTTTATATGAGAA
This sequence comes from Euprymna scolopes, assembly GCF_053919585.1. Classification (NCBI taxonomy): domain Eukaryota; kingdom Metazoa; phylum Mollusca; class Cephalopoda; order Sepiida; family Sepiolidae; genus Euprymna; species Euprymna scolopes. The sequence continues at coordinate 135,374,444 of NC_136483.1, read as the reverse complement.
AAAAAGCTTACTAAATAGATATTATGAGTAAAATAGTAGATGTACAATGCCGCTAATAAGAAAATCTGCACTTGTCATTTTTTTTCAAAAACCGCATATTTAAGCTAAATTGAATGTAACTGTTTAAACCTATACCTCATTTGATTCAACGTATTCCTCTATAATTGTACCTGTTCATATTCGACTTTTACTTAAGGCATCTTAGTGTTCATGTTAATTTTAAAAATTAACTTCAAACCGAGAAAGCAAAAGTAAAAGTCCGCACAATGGAAATTTATTTAAATGTAAATTAAGAACATTCATGCAACACAAATACAACAGGAATACAATGAACTAGTTAATATTTAGGAGCATAGCCCTTCTTCAATTTAACAGCTTCCAAATTTTGAGACATTCTCTTGAATTAAACTGCGGCAATACTCTGGTGAAAAAGCATCCTACTTCTCTTTAATTTTTGTCCAAAGTTCTTCCAGATTTACAATTTTATCATTGCGTAGCTGTTGCTTGATGCAATGCCACACGTTTCCGATAGGATTGAGATGTAAGGATTCTGCAGGCCAATCTAAATACGGAGCATCACGGTCTTCAAGGAAGCTCTTGACATTGCCAGCTGTGTGAATGGAAGCATTATCCTGCATGAAGATGGGAACATCATCCACATTCCGACCAAAGTTTGGTAGAAAATGCTCACTCAACATAATAATGTACTTGGACGAATTAATTTGATCTTGCAAGCGACCTATATGCCCTGGACCATTGGCACTAATAACGCTTCACACTAAAACTGAACATACAACACCTTGCAGCATTGAACCCGTGCAACTAGGATTAAATTCTTCGTTCTTTCTTCCACGAATTTACTACCAACCATCGCTGCCTAGCCTATTGAACTTGCTTTCGTCGTTTAAAAGCACATTCGACCAATATGAAGAGTCATGATCTTCATTGCATCTGACGAAGTTCAGACGGTGCTTTTTATTCTTAACAGAAATCGTTGGCTTGCGTCTTGGAACACAGCCTTGCAAATTAAATTCCCTAAATCTGGTCTTTACTGCTGAAAGAGAGCACATGTTAACAAGATGACACCGTTGTTGAATTTAGTGAGCCGTTTCAATCTGTTTCTAAGGCTGCGGATCTTGATAGCATTGTCTTCCCTGTAAGAATAACTCTAGGACGACCAGATATAAGGGCATCGCGTACACTGGCGGCGTTTTGGTGCTTTTGCATAGTCATTTGTACCGTTTTCTAATCACATTTCAATCTGCGGCTGAGTTTTCGATTGGGTAAACCAGAAAGATGGAGATTACTGAGCTCCTGACGATCACTAAGAGTGACTCGAGGTATATGGACTAAACGTTACGTTGTATAACCTAGGAACAACGATTAGAGATGCTAAGAGGTTGGTATTTTCAGCTAGTGTTAGCTCATTTGTTCCTGCAGAGTTATTTTTGTCTTCTCGATTTGAAAAAATTAATAGGTACTCTTAAATGTAAACGCAAAATGTTTCCATAAATTAAAATAGCAAGAAAAATAAATGTGTACTCTAAAAATGTTTTCATAAATTGAAATAGAAAGAAAAATGGATGCGAGTTCATTGCATAAACATTGCCTTACAATTTGATTTCCCTTCATGGAAAACTGAGATAAAACTGCGCAATACCGCGTGTGCTATATCCTCACTGAGTCAGGGGAGTACTAGTTAGGAGGAAAATAAATAAGTTGCTAACTAGAAATTATGAGAACTTAAAAAATGAAGGGTGACAAAACACCCTATGAAACTAACGCAACGTTAAAAAAATAATAGTTCTTCATAAAATGTTCCCAGCGAAAACGATGCTTAGCGCTTTGTTATACGAGAATCATTTATTATCTGGAAATATATTCAATAAATAAAATGTTAAATATTATTAAGTAAAAACTGTTGCCGAATGCCATCGAAAAGGAAGCAACATAAAACTGAACATATTTCTATTTGTAATATCAAATTTAATCGAATAAAACTGATTTCGAAGCCAATTTAAATGATTTGCCACCGGTCGATTAGTAATCTGGAAAAGATTTAAACGGATTTGAATATTTAATCCCGCGTTTTCAAAGCTAATCTCTGAAGTCGGTAATGATCATGTAGGAATAGATACTGCCGGCTATATTGAAACGGTTAACTCCCAAAATATTTCCCAAGTTGTATCGACAAGTGGTGTCTGTTTATAGCACCGGTGATAGAGTAACATAATCCACTAGTTAATCTGTTGTTTAAATTTTTTTTTCTCGAAATTCTTCTTTTAATTTTCCCATTGTAAATATTGATTTGTTATATTATTTTAGCAATTTCTCATTTTTAAAATTTTGGTGATATTTTAGAATATCCAACAAAGCAAAAAAGAAGAAAAGAGGTGAAATAAACAATGTACAAAACAACAACAAAAAAAAACGTTACCAAGTGCAAGCTAAGTTACGCTTCTACCTACCTGGATATTTTTTCTTTGTTTGTTTTGATTTATTCTCAAGGAGTTTTACTTTAAAATAAAGGTAGTCTAATGTTTTTTTAAAAATTATTACGAAAAAAAAATAGTGATCTCATTGGAGCCATAGTTGAGCCTTCATAATCGCTCAAAAATCGAAAATTAAACAAAATAGAGATACATTTAAATAAAATAGAGACACATTTAACAAATTATAATGGCTTACCTGTGTTTTGTACAATTTTTGATTTTTGAGAGATTATCGAAGCTCGACTTGGGATCTCATGAGAGCACTATTTTGTTTGTCGTCTAAACCGACAGGCTTTATACTACCTTTATTTTAAAGTATTTAATGCTTTAATTTTTTCTTAAAAATAAAGATAGTTAGTATAAAGCCTTCGGGTTTGAAAGATAATCAAAATAATGGCCTCATAAGAACCCAAGTTGAGCTTTGATAATCGCTCAAAAATTCAAAATTAAACAGAAAACTCATTCATTTAGGTAAAAATAAAACACAAAAAATAAAAACGAAAAAATTCATACAGGTTGAAAATAATTTTCTTATTATTGATGATATTAATTTGTTGAATATTTATTTGTTTTTTTTTTCTCCTCCGTTTTTTTTTTTTTTTTTGCTTTATTGGCTAATTTAGAACATGACCAACATTTGTTTTCTGATGTTTGCAGATTTCTACTGGTCGTATTTTTCTAATGCAAATATTAATTTCTCGTTTTGATATTTCAATTTCTCGAACAACTTTTAGCAATTCCTATTGCACCGTCATATGAAAGAGAAAATCGGTCGATAAAATTGGAGAAACATTTAGGGAGCTTACAATTTCAATATGCAAAACTGTCACTATGAAAAAATTTGCGCATCGCTGGGTTCAGTGTTTCACGCTCACCTTAGAAATACAACAGTGTTCTACCTGCCATGTTTAACTTTTAGATAGCGTTTTCAGCACTAATACTGCTGATTCGAATAAGCAATTTTAAAGTTTAAAAATAAAAATACAATTTACTTATTAATCGTAGAAGCGGAATAAACACTAACTCTGAATACAAGTTATTCTGATATTATCATTATTATTATTATTATTATTATTATTATTATTATTATTATTATTAACTCACTAGGAGTATTCACACAAGCCGCCGTCAAAGATTGCTCTTTGAGAACAACTAGTGGTGTTCCCTGGAGTCTGAGTGACAGCAAGTCTCCCCAGATTTCCAGTACTCTCCAAATATTTCGACAACCTTTGCAAATAATTTGCGTTATCACAACAGCCGCTTACCATTGCTTTCTCGTTAGCGGCGACCATTGGCCTTCATTAGAATTCGGGTTGCAACAAACCTCCCAATGGTCCCAGTCTTCCTTGAGCATCTCCAGTAGAGGTTTGGCTAGTGCTTTCTCTCCTTGATCTTCCCGTCCTCCTTGACCCTCATTATTTGCTGTGGTGCCTATTTATGGTGACACTCACAGGAGAAAAATTGGACGCGGTTTCTTCATTTGCACAGTTTCAGTTTTCATGAGATGTTACTTTGTGTTTTACCCCTGTAGCTGTTTCTGTGTCCGGTTTGGGTGTAGTTTATGTGTTGTGTTAGTCTCCACATTCAAGGGGTTTCCTTAATATTTCTGCAGGTTTCATCATTGAAATTCGTTGTATTTTCTTAGTTATTACTTTAGTCCCCCCCTCTCTCTCTCTCTCTCTCTATCTATCTATCTCTCCCCCTTCTTTTTTCAAAGTTCTTTGGTATTTTTAACAGCAATTAGTGAGACCTGTGGAAATCCCACAGCGACATCTTCCATATGTGATATATTTCTGGTGAGCATTCTGTGGACGTTCAGCGTGAATGGACAACCGACAATATTATTGTAATTCCTTTGTTAAAACTGTAAAAGTATTTATCTAATTGAGCTCGTTAATGTAGTATCAGAATATATCTGGTTATTATGGTTTATCTCCAATAACGTTATAGGTATCTGTTACATATTTCTATTGTATGGACTCCCAGCGTGAACGAAAACCCCACCCTACCAGTATACTATATCTACACAGTACATATATTACCCTTGAATCTTAGCCAGAAGACCAAGAAGATTTATTTTAGTTTCACGTACGACCCAAAAGCGACACCATTATATAAAAAACAAATATTTTAATTTTGTTTTACAATGCATCTGTGGTGATCAGGAGATCCTATTTATTAAAAAGTAAGACAGAAGGTTATAACTAGGGCTATGCCAAGAGAATATTCGTATTATTGTTTGGACTCTCAAGCATATATCCGACACAGTTGATTAATCGAGAACCACATCACTTTATCTAAAAAAAACATACAAAATATTAAATGATATATACTCGAGGGTCAAAATAATGAAAAGAATATTCTTTTGTCATTTTTCTAGTGATAGCATACTACAAACATTAAATAAGCGTGTCTATATACTAATTTAATGCTCGTAGAATGTTACCACCTTCTATGCCATTTTAATGAATAGGGATATCCCGATCGAATAATTTATAATCTGGAAAGCGTGGCAACGTAAGTGCCTACGTTAAATGTGCTACGGTGTTAATCTAGATATATAAATTCGTATTCCTGCCTTTTTGTTTGTTTACAATTTGATTAATACATACAAAATGTCCATTCTTTCCTATTTTATTTATTTCTATATATAATATTATTCTTGCAAAATATACACTTAAGAGGCAACCATATTTGCATATTACATTAAGGAAAATCGATGTTACTAAATAGCTGTATGTTAGCTACTGTTTACAGTGAGAAATTTTTTATGTGTTCTATTTAATATTGTTATTTAAAGTTGCTTTATATTGATAATATATTAAATATAATTTAGTTTGAATTATTATTACCGACATCGATTTTATTAGAAACCAGTTTAGAGTCATTTCCCCTGTTGTCTTATCTGTTATATAAATCTCAAATGTCAGGTTCGAGCCTGCTTATCGCGGCTATTTCTTTTTTTTGTGATCGCATAGTTTATTTGTTCAATATGTACAATAGGTACATTTTTCACAATTTTCATATATATATATATATATATATATATATATATATATATATATATATATATATATAGTCATCTACATATTGTACTGTTTCGTTGTATCACAACTTATTAGTGTGGCTAGAAAAGCAACCGTCCATATCCGTGAATCGAACCTGCATCCGTCCAGGCTACGAATCAGTGCCCACAAATATCCCTCATCAAGTGCCTATTAAAGAAGAACGTGTCCATCGCTTCCCAGTGCTCAAACTGCTAGTTTGTTTACAAACAAACGAACAGTATATATATATATATATATATATATATATGTGTGTGTGTGTGTGTGTGTGTGTGTGTGTGTGTGTGTGTGTAAACGTCATGTGTCACAAACATTACTGAGTGAAATATTGTGGGGCAAATTGGAGTAAAGAGTGTACAGTGTTAATCACGGTTTTGCGTAAGCACCGACCATTCATAAAAACGGAATACAACATTCTATTTTATCTTATTGCTATAACGAGAGAAGTATTAAAATCTATACCTAGATTTCCCTCAAAGTGAGAGTGTGTGTGAGGACACTTCTCAACCTATATACTCGACGAATTCACGCTGTAAATTTGGTATATAGGTTATTCAGACACGTGGAAAACTTTTTAATTAGTTTTTTTTTTTTTTTTTTTTTTTTTTAAATCCGGAAAGCAGGCTTCTTAGAGGTCAAAATTGAAAACTTGTGACGTGGTTGTCTTCGGATATTTTCTGTTTTCAACTGTTTTACGCAAGCGGTTATAGGCTGCCACAATATTGAAATTAGTTTCCGTTGATATCATTTTACTCACGATAAATTGAGTAGCAGTAGATATGAAATGACGAAATTGATAAAAAAGAGAAAGCGATTACAGGTGAGAGAGGATGAAGAGAAAGAAAAAAAACGGAGATAGAAAGGAGATAGATAAGTGACAAGGAGAGTAAGAAAGCGAAACTTGAAAGTAATGACTCCACAAAATGAATATGTATTTGCTACTATACAAAGGTCGTTACAAATAGTTAGGCGTCCTATTTTTTAACTTAAAAACTAAAACGTTGTAGAGCTATGAAAACGGGAGCGGAACCATTAAAACGAGCAACCTTTAGCTCCCCAGAATTTATTTTTCTACATTGTCACCACTATTCTCAATGCACGTTTGCAAGCATCCTTTAATGTCTTCATTGTAAAATACCGGAGTACGTTTTCTCACTCACATCTCTGTCGCCACTTTGAAATCGACGAGTCCATCTCCCTACTGCATTGCTATAGACTGCATCGGCTTCGTAAATGTTGAATAGGCGCCGATGAATGTTGATCGGTTCAATTTTTTTTTTGCATGACGAAATCCAATGACAAATCTCTGCTTCGGATGTACATCCACAGCAGGGATTGCTTCTTAGAGTTTCACACCGTTAATATCTCCAACAGAGAAATGAAAGTTTCAGGCCATGAATGCATAAGTCATCAGAATAGTGCAATTTGCAACCCCTTCTGATCTATTCGGGTGGAATAGATATGCTTCTATTGTTCTTAGGTAGAGCTCTTTTAATAAAATTGCCAACTGCTACTAGTTATTAAGGCGTTGCTTATTGGGTAAAACAGTTTGAGATCTCCGACAATTGATAATATTTACATTCAGTGTGCATTAAAATCGTGTTTATATTAAACCGGTACGGAGAATTGCGTAAGTGTTAGAAGCGCTGACGGTCGGGTTCTGATCTCAACTTGAAGCACTTTCTTTCTAGCTGCATGAGCTGTGATACGGCGATACAGTTGGCTATAAATAATGATTGACTCAGCGTATCACGGGTTTTATTTTACTAAACTTTAGCATATCAAATGATTTTTTGTCCTAGCCAATGGGTTTGGAATTTTCTATTGAAACTTTATTCCCATCCATCAGTATATACTCCTCCAGTTCCATGTCCCATTTTTTTTTTCAATATAATTCTACAGGGTAAAACTATCCTCCAGTCAAAATAGATTATTTCAGATGGCGTTAACTGAAGTCCCTTAGATATATTACTTGTATTAATCAGACTATTGCTCTCATCTTGAGTGCTATTTGTTAAACGTTTCAGTCTGATTGGCTTACAACCGTCCTCAGGTATGTTGGTTGTCGTTTGGAAATGAAAAACAAAAGTTACTGGCTCCGTAGTATTTTCGTACTTTTTAAGTTAGTCTTTATTTGATGGTTATTGTTTCGTATTTGTGAAAAAGAAATGGATGACAAGGGAAGGACACCATGGGATTATCTTCCTTACATCGCCGAAATTTTAAGGGTGTACAATGTTTTTTTTTTTTTTTGGGGGGGGGATGTTATTTTTTTACAATTACAGGCTCCTAAATGCTACTAAACTCTAGGCTCGGTATGCTTAGTAGTTCTTTTTTTTTCTTTTTAACCTATGTGTTGTCTCCTTGAGTTGCTTGACAATCCATCTTGCATCTCTGTCAATTATGTAGACCTCATTCCACAAAGGAAAGCGTGTTACTTTTTCTTTCTATATGAGATCAGCTGGTTCCGACTTTTCCGACCTCTCCCCATGTGACGGCTTTACGGTGTCCTTCTAGCCTTACCTTTAGGTAGCGACCGGTCTCACTTTTGATATCATTCACTCAATAATGTTTCATACGCAAACTGAGCCGGTCAACGTTGTTTACTCTAGAACGTTAACCTACATATTTAAAAAAAAAGAACATGTGGTCGTAAATTAACAAAATTTACCATCATATCACCAAGTGATTCAAGTTTTAATAATTTTTGTGTATAACACTCACTTTACGTACGGTATGGTGTTTGATCTCTATCATGTTTTTATTATATACCGTTTCTATCACCCTCACTTCCGCCACTTTCTATTTATCTCTCTTTCTGCATTGATATCTATTAATTTTAAATTTGAGTTACATATTTTGAGAGAAAATAAACTGTATAATGTTTTAGTTAAATAAATTCTTTATTGGATTAAACAAAAGCACACGTCTTATATGTAGATATCGACTAATCGATTCATGTGTTGATTTAGACGTTGAGTACAACACTTCAAACGTTGATAAACATGTAATGTTTCTCAGGTTAAGATAAAACATAACTTTTGGCAAAATCTTATTTTATATTTCTATTGGCTTTCAGGTTCAATTTGACGAATTTATATGCCTTTAGCAATCGAATATTTAGAGGATTATGAGAGATTTCAGCCTATTAAATCAACTTAAATTTGATGTTTCTGAACGAAGTTGTTTATTTTTTGTACTAGATAAGCCTTTCCCTTAAACATTCTCGAGAAAAATGTATTTTTTTAAACAAATAAATCAATTTTCTTCCAGAACATCATTAGAACCGAAAAAAAAAAAGAAATTATGAATAAAAAATAAATATCCTCCATTATATACATATCATACCAGGCTTTATATTTATTGCACATATAAACGCACACGCATATCTATCTATCTATCTATCTATCTATCTATCTACTTATCTATCTGTCTATCTGTCTATCGATTTATCTTTCTCTCTCTCTCTCTCTCTCTCTCTATATATATATATATATATATATATATATATATATATATATATAGTAAGTTATGAAAATATATATGCCAATTAAGCTACACAGCATATTCCGCGTCTCATTCTCGTGAACTTTTGCCTGACGAATTTTCACGAGAATGAAACGCGGAATATTGTGTGTAGCTTAATTGCCATGTATATTTTCATAACTTACTACCTAACTCTACCTATGTATTGAGCACTGTTGAAGTAAATACTGAATATTTACGCATAAAAGTATATCTTCGTATATTAATTCATCTAAATGAAGTAGGCATATATATATATATATATATATATATATATATATATATGTATATGTATATGTATATATATATATATATTAATAAAAATAAATTTACAAAGTCGTAGCACTGGACATACTAACGTTTCGGACATCAATTTTGAGGAGTGGTTTCTTATGTGAGAATCAGATGAGGTATTGTTTTTTACCAGCCATCCGTTCGAAATATTAGCATGTCCAGTGTGGCGACCTTATAAATTATATTTATACTAATAAACAAACACCTTGCTCAATTTTTATTGAGCACTCTTAATAACCTCGTTAAATTCATGAGTTACTACTAGGGCCACAAAAAGAGATTATTCTTATCTTTGTTTTGGCTCTCCAGTATATACCCGACACAGTTTGACATAGTTAATCAATCCAGAACCACACCCCCCTCTCTAAACCTTATAAGATATTAACTGATATATACGCGAGTCAAAATAATGAAAAGACTATTCTCTTGTGATAGCCATAGTTATCACTCTTGGACACCTGTACTTGGTATATATATATATATATATATATATATATATATATATATATATATATATATATATGTGTATACATACATATATATGTATACATACATATATATGTATACATACATATATATATACACATATGTATACATACATATATATATACATATGTATACATACATATATATATATATGCATATGTATACATACATATATATACATATGTATACATACATATATATACATATGTATGCATACATATATATACGTATGTATACATACATATATATACATATGTATACATACATATGATGATTGCAACGTCTTGTCAGACGAGTGCCACTCCCTCAGAAATTTAAAATCAATGAGCCCAAATGCCTGAAGGAGTATCTATACAAAGATGATGTTGTAGAGTCTTAGCTTTGTACGACAGCTAAGTCTCTCTCTCGGTTCCAAATGTTGAGATCCAGCAACAAGCAAGAGCAAGATAGCCAGCAACAAATTAAACTGCAGACCAGCATAATGCGGGTACTGGTCTCCCGCTTTATGGTTTATTCAATCAGAGATGTGCTTCTCCTAGAAAGGTTGCCTTCACCACGGCTTACGGGAGCCCTCTCCACCCCAATACACATACACACACACACACACAAATATACACGGTGCCAGTTGGCCGTTGACCCAGAAACAGAGTTCATTCCCCTTTGGAAGGTCTTGTTTTTAATCCTCCAGGGAGACTAGCCGCCCTCCTCACCAAACAAGTCTGGTGGGGGAACCAGTTTAGTCGCCGGTGACCCGACCATGAGGCAGGTAGTACTGGGTTACATGGTACCAGTAGCATATGACATGACCTGACACAAAACTTACATATATATATACATATGTACACATACATATATATATATACATATGTATACATACATATATATACATATGTATACATACATATATATATGTATACATCCATATACATATACATATGTATACATATATATATACATATGTATATATATATGTATACATATATATATATATATATATATATATATATATATATATATATATATATATAGTCTAAAGCAGATTTGAATAAAATAAATGTAAAACTACAAATGAAGAATGCAGTTTAATTCCCGAACAAAGAAACTAAGTTTAACCTATCGCAGACCTAGCACTTACATAATCCGACTTTTGAAAACTTACAAAAGACAATTCATTTATGTACCTATTTACAATGCCTCCCCACGGGACAGAGTTAGACACCAGGGTCGTTTTTTAACGTGGAGAAAAGGTATGTAATGAAAGGAGAAAAAAGCCTTAACTAAAATTTGTAAGTAGAAAAAGACTTAGCATTGCATGAGCCGATTTTTCAAATGTTTTAAATTATAAAATAGAATGTTTCTATATAAGGACGAAAAAGAAACCCTTAACTAAAATTTAGTAAGATATATATACATATATATATATATATATATATATATATATCTTACTAAATATATATATATAGTGGAAATGGTAATTTATAAAAATTTATATATAGTGGAAATGGTAATTTATAAAAACTGAAGAAAGTGCTCAATACTGTTATAGAGCAAATATGCTTCTTATTTTTTATTACCGTATCTTTCTGTTAAGTTACATTATTGTTTCAGCTACCCGGCCGTTTTTTTTTTTTTTGGCGTCTGTAAAAGTCTGATGAAGCTACAGACGGCCAAAGAAACGGGCCGGTAGCTGAAACAATTATGTAACTTTACAGAAAGATACGGTAATAAAAAAATAAAACGTATATATATATATGTATATATATATATATATATGTATATATATATATACAGAGAGAGAGAGAGAGAGAGAGAGAGAGAAAAAAAGATATATATATATATACATATATATATATATACGTTTTTTATTTGTAAATACCTTCCATGTCGAAGTTAAAAAAATTTTACGAAAGATCGGAAAAATGAAAAAATGATTCATTAAGCAAGGTATCTCTGTTGTTTTTAATAATGTTTGCCTGAATATATATGTATATATATATATATATATATATATATATATATATATATATATATATATATATATATATGCGTAAGTGAACTTGTTTGTCTGTCTATTTCTCTGTCTTAGAAACGGACTCTATTCCACTCTTCTGTCAAATTCTGGATCAGTGGGAAACATTCGATTTAGTCTTTAACGGTTAAAAATTGAAAAGAAAAATTGGAACTTGGAATTTGGAACGAGTAAGTCTCCTTAAAGTACTCTTCTACGCAGGCACAAATATAAATTTATGAGTTAAACAGTATTGAATTTGAACTTTTTTTATGGGCATGAATGTGGATCAGGGTATAGAATCAAGTCAGAGAATTATGTTTTACTTTTTATCCTAGCTGATGGCATGCAACTCATTGTTCATTTTTTATATTTTAAATAAAATAATCGATAGTGTATTGATTCTATTATAATAAATATGATATCTGCGTCAATTAAATATCATATTTAAGCGTATTTTACGACCGAACCAGGCCACTACAATATATTGAGCACATAATAATAACCAATAGAGAATTTGACTCTAATTATTAAACAGGAAATCTGTCAAAATAAAATTATCTACGGAGAAAAAATTTAATGCTTACTAGGAATTATATTAAACATTCTAAACTCTCTTTGTGCAAGTTTCTTGTAAATACCTTTTACTTTCAGGGCCTTGTCAGAACAAGCATGAATGAAGATATATTCCCCACGAAATATATAAAAAATTAAAAATAAAAAAAACATTCGAAGAAAGTAAAAGGTATGTATAATAAAATTACAAAAGGAAACACTGAGTAATAACGAACAATGATTTTGTACCTAGCAACAGCGCAAGCTAAATATTCAAACAGACTAGATAAATATTGTTCTGGAATCGGGTAACGCACAAGAGACTTAATGGAAGAAGTATATATATTGACGATAAATCAGTAAACTACATAATAATATTATTATGTAGTTTACTGATTTATCGTCAATATATATACTTATACGGGTATTTGGAGGTGTATGTTGAGCAAAAAAAAAAAAAGCAAAATAGCGGTCAATTCTTTTTAAACTTTGACCCCTATTATGACCCCTTAACATTTATTATTTTGGGCTCAAATCAATTTATTAAGTTAGATCCATGTCCAAGGAAACTATATCTAAAATGTCAAGTGTTTAGATCCACAATTGTCGGAGGAGTTTGGTAGAGTTCTCAAAGGTCAAATCGTTAACAGCCAAATTTCTGGCTGAAAACCGATCACATCGATGTCCCCAAATCTTAGTACCCTGTATATCAAATTTCGAGTTTGTTGACTAAAAATTGAGAGAGTTATTGCGTAGGGAAATGTACACACACAGAAACACACATATATACAGACACTTTCACTTATATATATATATATATATATATATATATATATATATACTGACATATACATACAAATATATATATAAATATATATATACAAATATATATATATATGTATGTATGTATGTATGTATGCATGTATGTATGTATGTATGTTGAAGATTTAAATATGTTTCTCAAATGAGGTTTAAATAAAGAACACATACATTTATTAGAGTTGTATACATCTAGCTGAAGGCTGGTTTAGACCATTTTTAATATCACAGACTCATCTTCGCAAAAAATATTCACATTAGTTTTCTTTGCATATAAATAAATTTAATTAAATTACAGGCATTCACAAGTTAAAGAACGGGGGAAATTATTAATGAAAAAGTAAAGAATCCTTTTAGTATTTAGTGAAAAGTCCCTTGTTTTCAATCACACTATGGCATCTTTTGTTGCAAGACAGAAACAATCGTTCACATGAGATATTATTCCAAATTTTTTTTATACATTCGCATAAATTATCAAGATGTTCTTTTGGTGGTGGCGGGTATTTCTGTGATCTTATCACCAATAATTTTCTCAATATTTCCAATTGGATTCAGGTCGGGGCTTTGAGCTGGCCAATGCATACCGTAAATATTGGATCTATTTAGCTCTTCTAAAACTATTTTTGCTTAATGACACAGTGCGTTGTCTAGCATAAAGATATCAGAATCAGAAAGATTAGGAATCATATGTTCTCTAATCAATTCTCTGTAAATTCGGGCAGTGACTTTCCATTAATTCTCTTAAGGGGCCAGTTCCTTTGGAGATATCATGCCTCATACCATTATACTGCCCGCACCAAATTTTACAGTACTTTTAAAGCACTAAGAGGACAGTTTTTCTACATTTTTTCCTCTGACATGTCTTTTGTTTGATCCGAAAGGATTGAATTTAGATTCATCACTAAAATGAATCTTTTCTCATTTTTCCCTCCCCAAACAAATGTTTTATGGCGAATACTACTCTGCCCTTTCTATTCTTAATAGAAATTAAAGGTTTTGAGCATGGACATCTTGAAAATAATCAACTTGCTTTAATCTTCTTGAGATCGTTTTTCGGGAAATTTTTTGTCCAGTTTCGGATGTAAAATCCCAGAATATCGAATCCGCAGTTTTAAAGCAATCAGAACGAGGTGATCGAGTTATTTTCTATCCTCCCTCTTAGTTGTTATTCGGAATCGGCCCGATTTTTTTCTTTTCAGTCAATGGTAAATCTTTTTTTCTATTTTCAATTATCCGAAAAACAACGCTTTTAGACATTTTCAATATTTTAGCAATCTCCCCTAAGTACTCTTTTTCATCATAATGCTCACAAATAAGCTGCTGTTCTTGTATAGATAGCTTTTTTGTTTAAATATTCGGAGTCTAAATTTAGAAGCCATAAAAAAAAAAATGATCGACCGTTCCTTAACTTTTGGACGCTACTGTATGTGTATACAGTATTGGCCATAATATAAGGAACGAAAAGAAATTTACAATTATTCATGTATATTTAAAAAATTAGTGCATGGATTTATCTGAAATACTCAGAACAAACAAATAGAACCAATGTGTATAAACTAGTACAAAAAAAAAAGATTACGATTCAATATTGAGAAATATTTTAGTTTAATATTATATCTGTGGATTTATCCTGGCCAAAAGTTAAGGAACGAAATAGAAAATTTATTTTTAAGAGACTAAACTTTACATAAAAATAGCTAGTTTTTAATATTGGAACTGCTGATAAGCACAACAAAGAAAAATGGCGTCACCGACTCGCAAAACTCTATCTCCCCCCCCCCACCAAATTTTTTTGACAATTACAAAGAAAATAAATCAATTTCAACAATTTCTAATATCGTTCGAAGATCAAAAAGTGTTGTTCATCGTGTGATAGCTCGATATAAGAATAAAAATACATTAGAAGCATCCCCTAACACCGGTAGACACCCTAAAACGTCTCAAAGAGAAGATAGGATTATGGTAAGGCAGGCTCTTAGTGACCGATTCAAATCCGCAACATCAATTTCTCGTGATTTTAATGAACAGACTGGGAAAAATATATCTAGAAAAACTGTTTCTCGACGGTTAGCACCTGCCGGATTGCATGCCAGGGTGCCACTATCAAAACCCTTGATCTCCAAAAAGAACAAAAATAGCCGTTTGAAGGTTGCCCATGAGCATGTCGTCTGGACTGAGGAACAATGGGCTAAGGTTCACTTCAACGATGAATCCAAGTTCAATTTGTTTGGATCTGCTGGAAAGAAGCATGTACGACGTAAAGCAGGTGAACGATTACCCCTCAAATGTGTTAAAAAGATACTTAAATTCGGAGGGGGAAGTGTAATGGTGTGGGGTATGATATCCTCGGAAGGAGTTGGCCCTCTAGTTCGAATCTATGGTAGGGTTAATGCGGTGACTTATAAGCAGCTCCTTCAACAACATGTCATTGAGAGCTTACGCCTTTCACCTGATCAGCCAAGCATTTTTATGCAAGATAACGCCCCTTGCCATAAAGCTAAAAAGTGACAAGTTACCTCGAGGAAGAAGAAATAAGAGTGATGGACTGGCCAGCGCAGAGTCCGGATCTGAATCCGATAGAAAATGTTTGGAAAATGATTGGAGAAAGAGCACAGACGAGGAATCCCCAACATCAAAATCATTTGTGGGATTTATTGAAGGAAGAGTGGGAAAAGATAAATCCTGAATTTTGCAAGAAACTAATCCAGTCTTGTGGTCGAAGATGCAGTGACGTCATAAAGAATAAAGGGATGTTCACTAAACATTGAATGAATTTATTTTTTAAAACATTTGCATTAAAAAAAAACATAAAGTTTCTCTTGCGTTCCTTAATTTTGGGCAGGATAAATCCACAGATATAATTTAAAACTAAAATATTTCTCAATATTGAATCGTAATTTTATTTATTCATTTTTTTTTTTGGTACTAGTCTATACACATTGGTTCTATTTGTTTATTCTGAGGATTTCAGAAACATCCATGCCCTAATTTTTGAAATATACATAAATAATTGTAATTTTCCCGTTGCTTATATTATGGCCGATACTGTATATATATATATATATATATATATATATATATATATATATATATATATATATATATATATATATATATATATATATTTGTATATACATATATGTATGTATATTTGTATATATATGCATATATATTTGTAAATATATGTATATATATATGTATATGTATATATAAATATATATATATGTATACGTATATATATGTATATATGTATATATGCATATATATATACTTATATATCTGTATATATATGTATATATATACTTATATATCTCTATATATATATGTATATGCATATATATGTATATATATATGTATGTGTATATGTATATATTTATATATGTGTATGTATATATATGTGCATATATATGTATATATATGTATATATGTATATATACATATATATATAACAGAGACAGTAGGAATGGAAAATGAATTCATAAATACTATATAGTTGAATATATAGAATGAGTCATTTATTTAATAACGATATACATACATTTTGTGGAAGGATAAAGGACACTCTTTATACGCAAAAGTATGAATTTTTAAATTTATTCTCCACTCCTTTATAAGCTCTATTATAATCGTTGAGCTTTATATTATCCCGATAAGTCTCCTCTTATAAAATTGAACTTACTCTCTTCTTCTATCTACCGTCGTTATATATATATATATATATATATATATATATATATATATATATATAATTATATATATATATATATGTATATGTATGTATGCATGAAAGCATTTATATGTATATATATATATATGTATGCATATGTACGTACATATATATGTATGCATGTTTATGTATGGGAGTATATATATTTATGTATATGCATATATATACGTATATATATATACATGTATATATATATGTGTCGTTATATGTATGGATATATGTACGTAGATATATGTATGGTATATATATGTATGTACATATAGAGTGCCGTCAAAAAGAAAGCCTACACTTGTAATGTTTTCAAAAACTGCAAATCTTTGCTAAATTTAATGTAACGGTTTTAACATCCTATAATTCATTTGATTCGCCGTTTAATCAGCTATAATTTTACCTGATAATATTTTACTTTTAGTTGAAATAGTCATGTTAATTTAAAAACAATAACTTCACATTGAGGAAGCAAAAAGAAATTCCGCACCGACAAATTCGTTTAAAAGCAGCTTTAATTATCGCCCCTTAACTAGTTTAAAATGTTCACCAACAGGCAACAAAGCATATCTAATCGTAATTGTTTTTGTTCCAGGTTATAAAACGTAACATTTAGTCCATATGCCACGACTTTCTCTTAGTGATCGTCAGAAGTTCATTAATCTCAACCTTTCTGTTTTATCCAATCGAGAATTCGGCCGCAGAGTTAAATGTGATGAGAAAACGGTACGAAAGACTGTACAAAAGCACCAAAACACCGGCAGTGTTCATGATGCCCCTAAATCTGGTCGCACTAGTTACTTCTTACACGGAAGACAATGCTATCAATGCTAGCAGCCGTAGAGACAGATTTGAAACGTACCCCAAATCCAACATCAGTACAAGTTAAGACGTGCTCTCTTTCTACTGTCAAGAACAGATTAAAGGAATGTAATTTGCGAGGACATGTTGGAAGATGCACGCCAATGATTTCTGTAAAAATCAAAAAGCGCCGTCTGGACTTCGTCAGATGCCATGATGATCATTTTTCTTCATATTGGTCAAATGTGCTTTTTAGCGACGAAAGCAAGTTTAGTAGACTATGAAGTTATGCTAGGAAGTACGTGCGTTGGAGGAAAGACGAAGAATTTAATCCTAGGTGCTCAGTTTCAAAGCTGCAAATTGGTGGATGTTCAGTTTTGGTGTGGGACCAATGGTCCAGGGCCTATAGTTCGCTTGCAAGGTCGAATTAATTCGACCAAGTACATTAATATGTTGTCTGAGCATTTTCTACCCTACTTTGGTCGGAATTTGGATGATAATCCTATCTTCATGCAGGATAATGCTCCCATTCACACAGTTAGCAATGTCAAGAGGTTCCTGAAAGAGCATGATATTCTGTGTTTAGATTAGCCTGTACAATCTCCAGACCTCAATCCTCTCGAAAACATATAGCATTACATAAAGCAACAGCTACGCAATGATAAATTTTAAAATTTGGAAGAACTTTGGACAAAAACTAAAGAAAAGTCGGATGCCCTTTGCCCCGGAGTATTGCTGCAGTCTAATTAAAAGAATTCCCAAAATATTGCAGGCTGCCAAATTGTAGAAGGGCTATGCTACTAAATATGGACTAATCCATTGTGTTGCTGGTGTATTTGTGTTGCATTAATGTCCTAAAGTTACATCTAAATAACAATTTTCAATTGTGCGGACTTTTCGCCTCCTCAATTTGAAGTAATTTTTGGGAATTGACGTGAACACTAGAAGATTTCAATTAACAGTCAAATATGGTAAAATTATAGAATAATGAAAGGCGAATCAAACGATGCATAGTTTGTTTAAACAGTTACATTAAATTCAGCTTAAATTTGCAGTTTTTGAAACAAATTACAAGTGCGGACTATCTTTTTTCTGTCTGTGTACATGTATATATGTATATATATATATAAATATATATATATATATATAGTAATTTATAAAATATATATGGCGATTAAGCTACACTGAATATTATGCGTTTCATCCACTATAGGATTCGTCAGGCTTACGCAGAATATTCAGTGTAGCTTAATCGCCATATATATTTTATAAATTACTAAGTAGCTCTACCTACGTATTGAGCACTTTTGAAGTAAATACGCATAAATCTATACTTTCGTATATTAAATTTATGTGAGTATATATATATATATATATATATATATATATATATATATATATATATATATATATATATATATATATATAGCAGAGACGTCCTGCATAGCCCGATCGTAAAATACGGTTAAATATGATATTTTAATTTATGCAGATTTCGTATATATTATTATAGAGCGTATCTTCTATGTAATCGTGTATATCATACAGTTCTTGGAATAGTTACTTTTGTAAAAAATATATTACTTGAGTGTCATTAGCTATAATTGAAACTGGAACCAGAACTTATGAAGAATCCTTGGAATAATAATTTGTTAAAAGAAATTTAAGGTCATAGCAATTAAACGGCAGGTCCACAGAAGAATACAAGATGTAAATGTGATACACAAAATAACACACACACTATTTATTAACATATAAAAAGGTATGTTTGCATTTATGCATTCAATGAATACACGCATATCTCGACGGATTTTAGAATGTACGGAATTTACCGAAACAAACTGCAATGATCTTAACTTCATTTATTACCATCAATAAATTGCACGGAGTCCTTAACTTTACTCAATACAAGGCAGAATTTATCACCAAATAACTATTTGTAATAAATGTTCGCTTTTTGTTTAACCAAAGGTCCCATTGCAGAAATGCTTGCTTTTTATGACTAACATTAGAGAATTTGTGTAGTGATCCAGTCCATGCACTTAAGAAGTATCAAGAATCGAATTTTCTGCTCTTGAAAAAATCCAAACAAAATCAGAGATTTTAAGAAAATTAATTCTTTTGGTGACAGCAAACGTTTTGATTTGGTAAATTAAACTACTCTAATTTTACCGTCACGAAGATTTGTAGTCTGCAACTGAACAGTAATAAGAGAAATAGGATGGGGAATGTCAAACAGGTTCTTATTTTTAAATTGAGTTCGTACTAGACACAAAATGGTCACGATTCTTTAACTACACTACGCAGAATAATTTTATAAGATTTTTTTTTCGAGGAAAAAACAATGACAACTCTCCAAATAAAACGATTGCTCGAAATCTAAGTACATGTTCTTGACTGATCTTCAAAGAAGATGTCGCAAATGTAAACAATTTATTAGGCATAATTAGACATGTATATTGTAAAATAAATAACTTATGAGCTTCGTTATTGTTTGCGACAAGAAGCGTAGTTAGATCTCATTCTTATATATATATATATATATATATATATATATATATATATATATATATATATATATATCTGTGTGTGTGTGTGTGTGATTATACATGAACAGTTGTTATGTATTTCTTCGTGAATATGCCTCATAACCGTGTGCGATTTAGCGAAATTCGAAACCTCAACCAAAATTACTACGGCTAGGAAATATACCTTTACACAAAGAAGCCTCTACCGAGACATGAGGATATGTTACTGCACTTCAATTGTGGTATTTATTAATATGCTTTGCGAAAAAGATAGATGAACATTCCGGCTATCCTCCGGTGTCGCATTTAATATATATGCTTGAGAGAGAGTCATTTCGATTGTGAGGCTCATATATAAGGAGCGTATATATATATATATATATATATATATATATATATATATGCATATATATATGTGTGTGTGTGTGTGTTATGTGTATACACTCACACAATCATGTATATATATACGTATATACACGCACACACACACCCACACCCACACACACACACACACACACATATATATATATATATATATATATATATATATGATTATTCACATACACGTGTTTCGCCATCGATACGACTGACTAACATGAAAACTTTAGCGAAATTCGAAACCTCGGCTACAGAATCCATGCGCTCGCAAATCTAATTAATGTATAATCGCACTGTCTTTCCAAAATATTGCATATATGTTCACAATTCATCCTCTATCATAAAAAAAAATGCGCAGACATTCTGTTGGATTAAATATCTATCTAGGTATTTATCTACAAATAATGCATGAAATACACACACACACACATATATATATATTAATGTATATGTACGTTAACATCTAATTACAGTATAATCGTGCTGCTTCCCCAATGAATTGCATATATTTTCATAATTTTGCCCGCCCATCCAATAAAAAAAACACAACCAAAAAATGAGCATCTGTTCTGGAAACGTGATGGCTGATAAGGAAGGTTCCAATAATGAAGGTATCTGAGAAAAATACGGAAATCAAACATATTTCGGATGACTCCGACTAATTGGAAGGGTTCGATTAGGATCTACACGGGGGAGGAGGTGCGGTGGATCGATCACTCCCAACTAATGAATCATGGGCGGCTCCACTTCGGCCGGGTGCGCATAGCGAGACAACGTCAACCGCCAAACCCTACGCTCCGTCGCACCCCGTTTGACGCTCATATTCAAACAAAAAGCCCGGGTGAGTGAGGAGTAATGGCGAAGAAAAAGAATATCTGGTATATTAATCTTATGTTCTTTTTAAAGTGTGTGTGTGTATATATATATATGTGTGTGTGTGTGTGTGTGTGTGTGTGTGTGCGTGTGTGTGTGCGTGTGTGTGTATGTGGGGCGGGTGCGTGTGTGTATGCGTGTGAATGTCTGTGTATATTAATATAAATATGTACTCATAAGATCATTTATATGCATACCAACATCCGGATATATACACTTATACACACGTCTATATTTATATGTACATGTGCATAAATAAATATGTACAAACACCCACACCCACATATATATATACACATATATGTAGTAGAGATTTAGAAGGCTGTCACAATGCGAGGAATGAAATATAGTCATTGTTGGTGGAGCATGTTATGAGTAGTCTATATATATATATATATATATATATATATATATATATATATATATAAGTATAGGATGTAATGGGTGGTCTATATATATATATATATATATATATATATATAAGTATATGTATATATATGGCTGATTCCTTTCAATGTAAGCGTGATTGCTCGAAGAAGTTACTATTTACTAAATACTAGAAGATCGAAACATGCGCATGACTGTGTAGCAAAGCAGTATTGCTTGTATAAAAACAAATACAAGGTATATCCTGCTCTAATTTGGTATTGAGTAGTTTTGTATTAACCTTGTTATACTTCACTGGTTATCTTATTTCTGGAAAATAACAACCCAAAATTATATGTATTATATATATATTTGTGTGTGTGTGTGTGTGTGTGTGTGTGTG
>NC_136483.1:135302136-135347136 GCF_053919585.1 Euprymna scolopes | reverse complement strand
TGCGCGTATTTGTTTTAAAGTGTCTAATATTGCGTACTAGTTTTAAAGCCGATTATTAAAATGTTATTTATATATAGCGTTAAACGGTTGTAAATTTTTTGGTAAGTTTGCCTATTCATATGCAAATAAGAATATATGATTGGTTAAAACAATAATGTTAAGTTGTCCGGGGACTAACGCATTTTGTGTCCAGTTTTAGTCGCAACGGAGACTAAGACAAAGCATCGGAAATAACCCAACCCACCTTTATTGGAAGCAGCAACATTTATTTCCGCATTCTCTCTTTATTGCTGCATCAAGTCTGTTGCCAAGGTCGCTGGAAAGATGATGGCATCCTTCTACTGCTCCAGAAGATATCTCACTACTGATGCAATTCTCTATCTATATAAAAGCCAAGTGCGTCTAAGGATGGAATACTGTTGCCATATCTGGGCAGGAGCTGCTAAAAACAGCCTATCCTGCCTTGACAGAGTACAAAATAGACTTCGTGGCTACCCTGCAACCTCTCTCCCACAGAAGAGACGTTGCGAGCCTATCCTTGTTTTATCGTTATTTCCATGGCAGGTGCTCGTCTGAACTCCAATGTCTGGTCCCCCCTCGCCAATCTTTCACGAAAAACACCCGTCTAGCTGAATCCACTGTGAAAATTTCCCCCCACTCTATATCTGTGCCTAAATCAAAACGCGGATTCCATGAACAAAGCTTCTTTCTTAGAAGTGCACGCCTGTGGAACTCTGTTCCGTCTGCCTGCTTCCCACCGGACTACAACTTGGATGTGTCCAAGTCCAACGTTAACAAATTCCTAATGAACCGCCCCCTGAAGTAAACACTTTATCAAATCTCCACATAAACGTAATGTACTTGCAATAACCCTTATCCCTGAGTGGCTCTCCGGGCCTTGATAAGTGGTGATCACTGTGTAAAAAAAAAGATGTAC
Source organism: Euprymna scolopes (assembly GCF_053919585.1). Taxonomy (NCBI): domain Eukaryota; kingdom Metazoa; phylum Mollusca; class Cephalopoda; order Sepiida; family Sepiolidae; genus Euprymna; species Euprymna scolopes. The sequence continues at coordinate 135,346,199 of NC_136483.1, read as the reverse complement.
CTCATGAGATCTTCTTCTCGAGTGTCTTTCTAGCCTCGTACGTGATCTCCAACGTTATCCAAGTCTCTCATGTTATTGCTCTGTTTCTCTTTTTATAGACTTCTTGTTGTGCCGATGACATCATTACTAGAACTATGACAACAGAATTATCTTTTTCGTTGTTTTGACGCTAGCGTATATATCTGACACAGTAAGACCTAATCAATCAACCGAGAACCACATCACTCTATATAGAAAAAAAAATATCAATGTATATATACCTGAGAATCAAAACAATAAAACGAATATGCTGTTGTCATAGCCCCAGTGATCACCAACGTTATCCATGTCTCTCATGTGAGTCTTCTCCTTTTCGTTTTATCGACTTCTTTTCTTTTTTTTCTTTGCCGATGCCCTTATTACGCACACATTTATATCCGGGCATCAGCGCTATGTTACAATAAGAATAGGCATAATACACATTTCTAAGAGAGTAATGTTTTTTTTAAATTTTTACCAGGTCAATACGTGAGTTCGGATCTCATGTAATTCTAATTTTTATCTGGATATCTATTTTATAGATTCCAAAATATTGTATGGCACATTAATTTAAAATAATATACATAAATATTAAAAACACTCTGAGTAACCCCTTTTTTTTAAAAGAACCCAAAATTAATTTTTTTTAAAAGAACCCAAAATCAGTTATATTCGCCATTAGTTCAAAACATGTCATTTTTTAGTTCGTCTTTTTTATTTTTTTCGTTTTACGGCATATAAACCCTGCTCGTGTTATCTAATGCAAACCCCATTCATTTTGCTAAATGACTTTATGTCACAAATTCTTTTTGTCTTTAAATACTCATTCATGGTTTTATTTATGCTGCAGCATTGCCGAGGGACACTACACTCATCTCTAGGATGGAACTTGCTCAAACTAAAGGAATACCCAGGTAGATTGCATTGGGGTGTCAATTCCAAAAGCCATTCTTAGCATTAGGATGTTGGAAGTGTCTATTCCAAAAGCCGTGCTTAACGTGAGGAGGTTGGGGTTTATGGGTTGGGTGTTGGGCAATACCAACAACAGCCGTACTTAAGCATTTTAGGAGGGTGGGGCATGCTTCCACCGGGCAACGCCGGTTACGGGTCCTGCTAATTTCAAAATGAAGCATTATCAACGGATACTGCATTCATCTCTAGAATGTAGCTATTTCAGACTGGGGCATTACCGACGGACATTACACTCATCTCTAGGATAAAGCCATTTCCATCTGAAGTATTACCAACAATGTCTAGAATGGAGCTATTTCAAACTAAATCATTATCAAGAGAACTTGCACTCATCTCTGGGCTAGTGCAGTTTTAAATTGTGCAATAGCGGCACAAAGATTCACATCGTTGAGATGAAAGCACGAATTTAAAAAAAAATACAGTTTTGTTTTATCATTATTTCCGTATTACAAATATATCTTTTACGTTTTATACGGCTTCGAGAGTTAGCCGGCGTCGAACAAAGTAGAAATATGTTAGGCCCATAATATTTTTTTATGTGGGTAGTCTCTTTTTTTTTTTACAAGGGAGTCACCAATAATCAAGGCCCAAAGGTCACTCGAGGATAAGGGTTAATAAGTGTACAGTGGTCAATGGGACAATGACGTAATAATTGTTAGTAGTGGAAATTTGGTTCATTGGATTACTTAAGGGGAACGGGTCATCAAGAACTTGTTTATGTTGGACTCGAAGACGACCATGTTTTAGTCAGTCCGAAAGCAGGTAACGGAAGAGTTATTTCTTTTATGTACTCATAGTAATAAAAACCGTGCTTCATATTTAGAAATGTCATTAATTATGGTTCATTTCTTCTTTCGAACGAACAGACAAACAAAGGACAACTTCTATTCCAGAAAATAAACCAAACAAGTCTAGTCAAAAGGAATTTGAGATTTCATTCTTTGTTTTCTACATTCCGTTATTTCTTAAAAAAACACATTGTTATTCAGTAGCTCGTCTTTCTTCGTCATTCCCAGTTCGTGTCAAGTTACATATGACTAATTGTTTTGTACCTGATGCTTTTGAACCGACACTATATGTTTCTAGATTTCAAAAATACCTGCCGATACACAGTGGCAGCTCATTAATAAAACGGTTTAACCATTTAGCGATGTGTATGCTTGAATAAATTCCTGAATTTAATTAAGCAAACTTTTATCAAATAGTAGTTAGATCTTGTGAAATCTCCATGGCGTTTTTTTTTTCTATGTGTTTAATAATATTTCCTTCGAAATTATTAGAATATATCAATATCAGAAAAAATACTTTTCTTCAATAATAATAATTGTCATTATCAGGTAAATTCTCTTTGAACAAATAGAACAAACTATTTCCGTTTATTTACGACGCCCGTCCCAAAAGTAAAGCGTGTTATTTTCTTTACTTAAAAAGTTGAAGAACTGGTTTCATTACAAGGCGCGACCTTTTGTGAATTAGAATGTTTTCTACATAGTCACCACTATTCTTAATGTACTTTTGCCAGATATTTACTGACGCACCTCTGCGTCTGACTCACATCAAACACGTGGGTTGGATTCTTAGTCTCACAACGTCAATATCCGCAACAGACAGATAGAATTTTCAGGTCATGAATGCATAAGTTCAGTCATCATAGCAATACAATTTGCATTTTCTTCTGATCCATTAAGGCGGAATAAGAAAATTAAAACATTTTAATTACTTTTGAGACGCCCCTCATATGATTGTAGTAGTTTTATTCTTTATGAAACAATAAAAATTGTTTTCTCGCCAGAATTTTTAAAAAATCAAATTGACAAACAAATATATTTGTTCGGTATGTATTTATTTATAATCGTAGAAATTAGCTGGTGAAACGATAGACTTTAAATAAACTACAGAGTGGAACGATAAATTTGTCGCCCTAAAGAAAACAACACTACAGCTTCATTTAAAAAATGTATCGAAAATATCAATTCAGGTAACTTGATTACGTAGTAGAGTATAGCCCCAATCAATACGGACGCAAAACTGGGAGTATGCCTTTTCCACGAGCGCTGGCAGGAACTTGGCGAATACACGGCGATCAGGTTGGCTTTGGTCTTGTGGGAGGTCATGTTGGATGATGTTCTCGACGTATGGCCAAACGAAATTGTCCAGCGGGTTAAGGCCGGGAAGGAGGAGCGGCAGTGACGGAAGGTTACGAAGTCGTAGCACTCCTTTTGAAGTCTGGGTCTCTTTGGACATGTAGGCCGCCGCTCATTCCTGCTGTCACACCCAGGATATGCCAACAGCCACCTGACTGCACCAGGGGGTCACCGCACCTTTTAGTACAACCAGGTACACTTTGTGTTGACTTTCAAGTCGACTTCGAAGATGTGAGGTGGCAGGATGTGGCCCTCACTTGAAACCACACCAAAACCTATAACTATGACCGGAAACTTAATTAATCTGTGCCACCAAGCGTTGACCCGCCAGGATGTGAATTTTGATGATGCTGGCAATGTCATGTTATCATAAGTTGGATCGATAGAGAGCGTGAGTTGTACAGCGGCGCATCACGGTCTCGCTCGTTAAACAATGTGTCATTTTCAGACATGATAGAAAACTTCGATTGCTCTTCGGATTTGTACACAACTGGCCAACTAGTAGATGATCTGCAAAAAAAAAAAAAAAAGAAAACCGGTTTTAATCAAACGGAAATTAAATTATGCTGTCTTTGCTAAGGCGACATAATTATCATTCAGCTTTGAAAATATTACGTGAAAATAATGTTTTTTATGTACCATTTCTGAAGAGAGAAGCGTTTCGGTTTTTAGAAACGAATTATCAAAACAATTTATGCGTATGTTTTTTCTCTTTTTTTTTTGTTTCAAAGATTTTCTTGTAGAGGTGAGTAAGCGGTTATCACGTCTCCGAAACCACTCAAGGATAAGGGTTAATGGGTGAACACCGCGATGAAGTGTAATGGTGGGAATTGGGTAGGCACTGATTATTAACGAGCAATAATTTGTTTACGTTGGACTTGAATATAACCATGTTATAGTCAACTGGGATGCAGCATCGTGGCAATGTGTTCAATTGACGAGCAGCTCTAAGGAAAGAAGCTTTGGCTATAGAATTTTCGCTTAGTTTTAGACAGATATTGAGTAAGGGAAATTGTTGGCAGTGATTGTAGTTAGGCGAGTGGTTGCTGTGAATGTTTTACAGAGGGGACCATAGATTGAAGCCCAGTGGAACACCTGCCATAAAAAAGACATAGAGTAGAAATAGACACGATAGGTTTCTTCTGTAAGAACGATGTATCGGGGAAGAAGAGGACATCTTCCATCAGATTTCGAAGCCGGATTTGTACGCTTACAAGGCAGGAATAAATTTTGTTAACAACCTTTCCCCAGATTTACCTTATTCATTAAATGACCCTCGTATAATGCCTCTTTTACCTTGTTTTTAAGGCTATGATAAAATTTTCGATCGCACTAAATTTTATTTTCGTCCCAATTCATTATATTATATATACATATATAATATAATATATATATGATGTATAATATATATGATATATATATATATAATATATTATATATATAATATATATTATATATATATAATATATATATTTATAATATATATATTTAAAATATATATATATGACTAGCGAGGGGTACCCGGCGTTGCCCGAGTGTTTGTGGGTGTGTGTGAAAAAAAAACGAAAATGTGAAAAAAGACAGGTGCCCGTGAAAAAAAAAAACGAAGCCTTGACGACATGCAGTTGGAAAATAGTAAAGTGTGAAAAAAAGATAGGTACGCGTTTTTGATTGACATGACGGCGATAGCTATTCAGCAGTTACGATTTTGTGCGGGACAGTTTTTAAATAAATAAATAAATCGGTTATTTTGTTTTTATCTAAGTTCGGGGAAAACCAGCTCCCTGTTTATTAGCGGGAGTGTCTCGTCTCGAAATGAAAGCTACCGTCTGATATGACGAAGTCGACATTGAACAAACGTTACTTAGCTCTCTAGAGACCACTGTCTCTGGGCCGGTGATTAGAGTCGAGTTTCGCTTTTTTGTTTATACCGAAAACCGAATGTAACGCATGCCGATGCGGGAAATGTGGAATAATTAACGTTTGAAAGTCAATAAAATTAAATAGACAGGCGAGCTCCGTGGTTAAGTGTGAGATATTACAATTTATAGATGATATAAAAAGTTTTAAAAAGTTGCGAAGCGAGCGAGCGCTTCTCTGAAAGAAGCCTTTTGTGGACATCGAGGACAAGCGTACATACATACATACATACATTTTCGCTTTTATATATATATATATAGATTATAATATGTATATATATGTTTATAATATATATTTATATGTATATATATATATATATATGTAGATATAATATATATATATATATAATATATATCTATATATAACGGCTAAATACAAACCAAAAAGCATAATGAATTTAAAAAGATAAAAAATGAAAATAACGGTTAGCTCACCAGGTTTCGTTCCTCACTTATCAAATCGAGGAAAATACGATTTAAAACAAACAACAAAAGTCATGAAAAATTAAAAAAACAACAGAAATAAACGGGGGGAAAATTACATAGAGACTAAATTAAGTCCTAGAAGATTTTCTTTTTGCTTGTAAAGAGAAGGTTTCAAAGACTTAATAAAAAGAGTCTCTAAAATTTTCAAATGATAGGGAGAGTGCGACTTACTAAGGATCGTAAACATGTCAGCACTGAAATTCGTGGCACACGCATGGTTATTTATAAGATGGTCGCAAATCGCAGAACCATACGTATTACTCAGAACATCCGAGAGTGAAAAATTTGCATAACGAATCTTTGAAGGCACATGCTGTTTCAAACGAAAATCTAATTTTTGCGATGGTCGCCCAACATAGTGCGCACTGCAACTACATTTAAATAAATAAGTAATAGAATTATTGTGGTGGGGGGGGGGAGAATATCTTTGCGAAATCCAGATGTAAATGTTTATTTTACCCCTCTACCTAAACGTTAACCATGTTTTACACGTTAAATGTACATATATATTTTCGCTTTCAATTAAATTGACCTTTAAGTCGCATTTGCTTCCTAGCGCCAGAAATAGTTCAAGACTGTTTGTAAATAATAACACGGATTGCATCTTCGAACTACCTGCAATCACTACATCAATAAGTGGCTATTTCTTGCCATTTTCCACACCAATGTTAACATACGTGGGCAACTATACTTTCCCATTTAGGTAAATTTTCAGATTAGGTCCACCTCCACAATTTTCTTTTAAATGACGACTTTTATACGTTTTCGACTATGCTGAATACGAACATCGCATTGAATTTTTGCAGAAATAAGTAGTTATCGTGATATAAAAGTTATATTACGCATTATATTCTTTAGCGGCCATTTTTTTTACGCGCGTGCGCGCCATAAACAAATCTACTCATGTATGACTGACACCTACCGGAAACATTTTCGGGGATTGCCCTCCTCCCTTACACTTTTCTGAAACTGAGAATGACCCCCCCCCAAAAAAACAACAAAAAAAAACAAAATGGAGCCCGAACAACTTTAAAAAACTAAAACATATTTCGAAAACAAGTACATTTTCTCGTTATGAAATTCTACTTCATTGCTCTCTGATTTCCGGTCAATTTATTTCCCGATGTGTCACGTAATTTAGGATTCCCTCTTATTAGTCATTAAATTTATTTTTATTCAACATGTTTTATGTTAAGATGATAATTAAGTCCGTAATCTATGATCATCGTTGCAAAAAAAAAACACTTAGGAAAAAGGTGAAAAACGTGGATTTTTAAGGGGTGGACAATATTGTACAGATCCGCCAAAAAATCCACTTTTCTGAGCCTGACACTATCCCACCACCCCCAAAACTTGATCATTTTTTGTTGTCTTTATATCTCAATAACGACTTGCGTCTACAAAATTGTTTGCGATTTTCGTATTAAGCATAGTTGAAAACCTATAAAAGTCGTCATTTACAGAAAATTGTGGTAAATAAAATAAAAGACCATCCAAATTCAACATTCACCTTTAAAATTACTTTTATTGGTTTCGGGTATGCTGAAAACGAATATCCCATGTAGATTTCTCCATTCGTTGGAACCTGTCAGAGCGATCACGAAATTCCGTTTGGAAATTCTCTCAATGCCCTGGCTCCAAAAATAAACACACCTTGGCGCCACACAAGAATATCAGATACGCATGCGTGCGTAAACAAGTCCGCGTTAACCCAATTCACAACCCAACGATTTTTTCCGCCTGAACAGTTACATCGCTTCATACAGAATAACACTAACACTTTCACATTTTTTAATAAGAATTTCATGTTTTTCTTCTTCGCTTCAAAAAATCGCATGACATTTTTTGCACATATTTTATATTATCATAAAAAAAGTTCATTTTTTGCACATATTTTATAAGAATTTTTTAACATATTTTGTCATAAAATTTTTTTTTCTTTCATAAAAATAATCGTTGATAATGAGTTCTACCACAGAATATTGATTAATTTCCTGATTTTTGATGAATTTTTAAAGGGAGAGAGTCAAAATGTTTACACATTTTGAGCATCAGCATTCATTTTGCCCGTACCTACAACTAATCGCTAGTTTAAAGGCTTCCAAATTCCTTTTCAAATTTTGAAGTGGTATAATTCAAATATTAATAATATATATATATATATATATATATATATATATATATATATATATATATATATATATATATGATTTGTTTACGAAAAAAACGTACTTCTTTCTGGTAGATTTAATTTCGTAATGACTTCAATTTTTTTTTAATCATTTTTTATTTTCAATTTTTACATTACGCTCTAACATTTTTTATTTTAAATTATCGATCAATAGTAAAAAAATGTTTTTTTCTATCTTTAGTCTTCAAGTTTAAATGTCTATCCTTTAGAAATCAACAAAAAAATAATTTTTTAATAAAAAAAAATTTTTAATTGTTAATTCAGTTATTTTTGGTTTCTTACGCATTTTTCTGTTCGGAAAAAAAAAACTTGGCTGTTACTTATTTCCCGGTTTATTTGACCAAGATATCTTTATACCCAGAGTCCGTGGAAAGATCAAATGTGATGTTCGCTTTCAGCATACACGAAAACCAATAAAAGTCGTAATTTGAAAAGTGAGTGTTGAGTTAGAAAGTTCTCTCCTTTTATTTATTTATCTTCTTTTTTTTTCTTGCGAACCTGAAATATTATTTAGTAACACATACTTAACATGGAGAGAGGTGGGGATCGTGTTTGGAAAATTTAAAAAATTGTCCTGTTGGACCGAATGTACAAAAATGATCCCGTTTGCTAGGTAGGAAAACTGACCTCTTATCGAATAAACAAGGGGACAAGTTTTCCAGAGATGAGTTTTGTGGGCACCATTTTTTTTTGGAGGGGGGGCTCAGTTTCAGAAAAGTGGATTTTTCGGCTAAGTGGAAGGGGGGGGCAATCCCAGAAAAGTATTTCCGGTAGGTGTCAGTCATGAGTAGAATTGTTTATGGCGCGCGCTCGCGCGTCAAAAATTGCCGACAAAGAATACAATGCATAATACAACTTTTTATATCTCGATAACTACTTATTCCTGCAAAATTTCAATGAGATTTTCGTATTCAGCATAGCCGAAAACGTATAAAAATCGTAATTTAAAAGAAAATTGTGGAGGTGGACCTAATCGGAAAAAATACCCCCATTTATGACCGGCACTAGAATAAAATAAATATCCGTTGATTAGAACTGATGACTGTCAACTCGATGGTTCTAGGTTCAATCTTCGGCTTGGGAGAGGTGCTAGTCTAGCGACACTGATGGGTTGTGATAAAACGAAACAGGACTGTATGTCGATGACTACAAATACTTTAAGCCCCCCCCCTCTTTGGGAAGAGCACTGTTTTAAATAATCTCACCCGCAACTTAATTATTATTAGTATTATTTCTTAATTTTATTTATTGCGGACTATTATCCTCATCTTTTTCATAGAATTTATTGTTGAGATGAGTATTATTTATTAATTAATTTATCGCCGACTCATCTTTTTGTATCTGTTGTTTCACATGGTGAGACGACAACAACCATGGGTGACAGTAATTGCTGAGAATGCAGTTAGGAGATTCGGAGTTCCTATCCTGTCGCGGTTACCACCTAACGAAGGCCAGAGGAAAAGTTGGCCGAAACGTCGTGAAACAACTAAGAAAATATGAGGATAATAGTCCGCAATAAATAAAATTAATAATTAATACCCATCTCAATAATGAATTCCAATTGACTAATATGGAATATCAGATAATAAATTAACATGAATGTATAAAACCAACAAATTCAACCTTGATCGCCCAGTTGATAGAGACGTTGAATCTCTACTGTTCCGGGTGAGAATCGTCTGAAGATAGCGGGTTCAATCCTACCCAAACCCGGCCAGAGACTTACTTGGCCAAAGGGAAGGCAGTAATTACAGTGGATGCCGTTAGAAGATTCGCAATTTCTATCCCGTAGCGCTTACAACCTGATGAAGGCCAAAGGAATAGTTGGCCGAAACGTCGTGAAACAACTAAAAAAAAAAAAAAAAGATGGGAGTAATAAATAAAATAAATGCTCTCTATTAATGGGAATTTTTATATTCTGTCTGTTTCTCGGTCCCTGGGTGCAACTCATAGTTTTCTGTGATCTCTTGTCATTAAACATCCAATAACCATTACCGTTGATTGTGAACAAAATCTAATGAACGTAATATTTACCCGGTGAAAATTTGCAATTTTTCCCGATTTTGTAAACCAATTGTGTCTGAACAACACTTCGTCTTTGGATCTAAAAAAGAAGAACGATTGATCGCTCATTTTGGTTGATTTTGTGAACAAAGTTATCAAGAGAATTTTTTTTTTATAATTGAAAATATGTGAAGTACCCTGGGAGAACGTAACGAATTAAATCGTCCTTTGATGGCAGGGTCTTGTATCCTGTAAACGAGCATTAATAACGGAATTGTGGAAATGGACGATATTTTGCCAATTTTGAACGGATTTCTAATCTCTGAGGCACATCCGAGGTTTTCTTGGACAGCAAACTCCTATCCTATGTAAATAATAATAATACATCCTCAGTGGCAGTGCTAAGAAAAATAGTTCAATGTCTCGTAATTCTGAATAAAATATATGGCGATTCGCAAATGCGAATAACAATAGCAACTCCCACTCTTTCTTTGTAAAAGTCCCTAGATTCTGGAAACTCTTCTATTCTAATAGTTTCTTTTATATGACGTCTTGGACTTTGGAATTTTATACCTGCTTGCTGTTACCCTGAGTGTACTATTATGCTGATGTTTAACTGTAATGTGAACAAACATCGCACTCATTTCCTTACATAGTCTCCTCTAAATACGGCTCAAAAACATTCGTTTACGTTCAAGCGGCAAAATACCTTGTTCGGTATAAGCAGGAGTAAAAACAAATTCATACGAGCACAATTAAATTCTATTTCCTCCCTTGACTTAGTCATTTCATATAAGATTATCTCAATGAGGGAAGCTTCCTCACCTGGACTTAAATTGACACGACAATCGGAGAAAAGATATTCCGGGTTTGAACAAAAAACTTATATTAAGATGTTGACGTCGCCTTTCCTTTTTGCTAAGGTCAATTTGATTTCTGAGAATTCGACTGAAGAAAAAACAAAGCAAAAAATCAGAGAACTTGAATGCCTACTATAAATTATTCTTAAATGTTTAAGATATCTCTGTAGAGGGGTTGTTCCATACAATCGAGATACTTCTCACTGCAAGTACATGCTGACTAAATAAAGAAAACATAGTATTCGCTGACCAATGATTATGGGAAAAAATGCTTTATTTATATCAATCATCTTATTTAGTACATTTTGGCATGGTAAAAAGTGTGACAATTCAATAAAATCGTGGTATAAATATGACTGTTATATATATATATATATATATATATATATATATATATATATATATATATATATATATATATATATATATATGGCATAATCACGTTCTCGCCAGATCACCGAATTTAAGCAACGTTGAGCCTAGCTAATACCAGATGGGGGACTATTTGGGAATTCTAGGCACCGTATGTGCTCTCCGCTCATCTCGGCATTGTTTCCAGTCGTCCTGTACCTCAACTTGCCACTGGTATGCAACAATGTTTACTCAGGAGAGACGTGGTTAGAGACTGCGCCAACTCTTGCCACAAAAATTTCATGCGCAGGCACCTTTACAGTGGGTATCCATAGTCTGTCAAAACTGAAGGCAGCTACTAGCTACTATATATATATATATATATATATATATATATATATATATATATATATATATATATATATATATATATATATATATATATATTTGTGTGTGCGTGTATAAACTGTGCCTACTTTGTCCCATGATTCGAAACCCGGTCGGGATGAATAATAGTTTTGTTTTTAAATTAGTTTTCCATAATTTAATTTGTATGCATTAATTTGGCAAATTCATGTGTTTTTTTTCCTTGAATGCTTCCGCTTATCATCTGTAAATCTTTTTCAGCCTCGAGTTCAATTTCTTGTCAAGATTAGCCCGAAGCTATTTCTAACCTTTGTGTGCCCTTTCCATTTTTACCCATTGAAAAACTAAAAACAATAAAAAAGGAAAACAAACAAAACATAAATAAATAAAACCGACGATACTCATTGACATTACTAAAATTTGGATGACACTCGATTTTGCGGAAGCAGAGGTTTTTTTTTTGTTTTGTTTCTTACTCATGTTAGTTTGTAGAAATACTGAGGGATGAAACACTGATTGGTTACCCCAACTTTACACATGGTTAAAGACACGATACCTTTGAAAATTGAGCCACTGAACAAATAATAACCTAGATCTATTATCCTTTCTTATTTGACGCCCAACATGAGCAGGATCCGGCACAATGCCGCCCCCTAATGTAGGAACAACCAGCCTCCTTAAAACAGGCACTCTGGCTATGGGCAAATTTTAAATTAATTCAGTTTATAAAAATCTCTCTTATACTGACAGAAAACAACAAAAATTAAGTATAACACCAAAACAGATACTACATTTTGAGCTGAAAAAAATGGTTTCATGAGTCTTGGAAATTATTTATTGCAACTTTACTTGCTTCAAGCACCTTTAATCTATGACGGTATGGTTTCGTAAGATTCACTAAAAACCCATCAATTTAATGACATCGCTTGTTTTTATTATTTCATAGAAAATCGCAGATTAAAAGTAATAGTAGTAGTAGTTTGTATTGCTTTTTGTGTGTGTTGTTGTGGGGAAAATCGGTTTTAAGCATTGAATTCACGAAGATCGTGCCTCAGTGTTGTCTTGTTTGCGTGAAGTCCTGTTCGTTAGCCGTCATTAATCGTTATATCAGAAAAATAATTGCTTGTTTTTACCCACAACATCCAGACAACAAGTTTAAGCGGATCAATACGAACTCGAGAAAGGTTTGACCATACACTATACAGAAATATGGCGATTGCATATGGACAGAATCACATTGTTATTATCAATCAGGAATTTACTGTGTCGCGCAGAAGCGAAGATAACCAGGGTACGGTGAATATCAAAGGTATCTCATCCTAGATTTTTAGTATGAAACTACTATATTGACACCACTTCTTTCCATGCTGAGAAAGAAATGTACTTTAGAAGGACTGTTGTAGTATAGTGATAGCTGATAGTATAGTTATAGATTTTCCGTTCGAATTTGCCACCACTTCTTTCCATGCTGAGAAGACTAAAGTCGTTTAATTTTCACCGCTTTATAATCCTTATGTCAATAGCTCAAAAAGCAACGTTTGAAGCTGTAGCGCTAATTAATTTGGTTTCAATTCTAATGGAGGCACCCAAGTATTTTTTTTAAACTTTTCAAAACATATTTGGTACAATATAATAATTATTAGATGATTGGCTGGATGAGAATAGATACGAAATCTGAATAAATAAAAATGTTATACTTAAGCGTATTTTACAATCGAGCAACACCGGCTGTTGGTACAATATATATATATATATATATATATATATATATATATATATATATATATATATATATATATATATATACTAGCAAACGTACTGACTGGATTCAAAAACAGCCTACAGAAAATGGACTCTGATTTATGAAAGTATGATAGGTTATAAAAAGGAAGGGTTGTAAAGAGATAGCTTCGAATTTGGGGGTATACAAACTAAAGCAAAATATGACGAAAGTAAAATTAAAATAGATAAACCCTATAATTTATTTAACTATACCTGTTCACACTGAAACACTTATTCTGTGGATCTATATTAAAAAACCTTGTTAAACTTTGTGACATATTTCCATTCCATGGATGTCAGGTGCGAACGAACACCTCATAATTTTTTATACCATATTTCTTCAAACTGAAACATAATTATCAAAGTATACTTTCGCAGATGGATATGAAAAGTCTTTATTAAAGTTTGTGCCTATTTCCATTCTATGGGGGCGAGGCGCAAAGACAGACCCGACAATTTTATTATACCATCCCTATTTAAGTTAAAATATACTTATCAAAGTATTCTTATGTACATCTATATAAAAAAAAACACTTGTAAACATTTTTTTTTAATTTTTAAATATTTTATTTCCATACTTTGTGGACCAGGCCCGAACGCAGACGCCACAATTTTAATGAACCACCGTTCTGCCAGATCAAACATACCCTATTTCTGTGTCTCAATACATCTTCTATCATTATATGTGATCAGTTTTTTAAAATAGTCAGACATATAGGAACCTATTCGTGACAACACACACGCACACACACATTCAGCGTTATATCATAGATATATATAAAGGCTTCCTTCAGCCTTGGCAGACTATAGATACCCACTGTAAGGGTGCCTGCGCGTGAAATGTTTGTGGCAAGAGTTGCTCAATCTCCAACCACACATCTCCTGAGTCGACATTGTTGAATACCAGTGGCAAGTGGACGTTCAGGAAGAATGCCAAGATAAGCGGAAAGACTTTCAGCGCCTAGAATTCCCAAATGGTCCCCCATCTGGTATTATCCAGGCTCAAAGTTGCTTAACATCTGTGATGTGTCGAGAAATGGTGTGTCAACGTGATTATGCCGTATATATATATATATATATGCATATATATATATATATGTGTGTGTGTGTGTGTGTGTGTGTATACATATATATATATATATATATATAAGATCCCTGACTAACGTGAACAAAGATTTCTCTGTTGTTATTATTAGCCTCACCTAGTTTATTCTGGCCAATCTGACATTTAAAGCTGAATCTTCTTGCAAGGATAAAAGAAAACCCACCCTAAAGCGAAACACATCGACAGAAAATATTCTAAATACTTGAGTCAGAGAAAAATTTCCAGTCCTGTGTTTTTATATATTTTTAAATTCGTTGCGTGTTTTTTTTTTTCTTGCATTTTATAAACTCGTGTGTATGCTTTTTTTTGGACAATGAATGACTATATTGAATGTGTTAGTTTATAAGTGTAAATTCTTATACGTATAATTGTGCTTACTGTACAAGTAATGTGCTGGCGTATATATATATATATATATATATATATATATATATATATATATATATATATATATATATATAAAGAGAGAGAGTCAGATGTTTGATAATTCATAATTAAAAATTAAAATTAAAAATTAAAAGTCGGTTTCATAAGGAAAAACAAACAAATCAATAAATTGTACGATCGTTTCGGAAACGATGTTTATTTCTTTAAATAATTTTATCATATAGACTTTTGAAACAATTTCTCCTCATCAGCAAAAATATTGGGTTGTTTTTTTTTAAAGACACCAAAAATAAAACTAGCATTTTTAGATGAGGCAGATGTATCTGGAAAATATTAAAAATATAAAGGAAAATATTACTTTTTGATGTTGAAAAATTTAGTAAGATAAAATGAAAATAAAATGAAAATTAAAAATAAAATAAAATAAAATTGGGTTGAAGGGTAAGGTTAAGAAATTATATTTTATATAGATTTTTAACAAAAATATATACGTCTTTTTGTGCTTTGCCTTCTAAAAGTCGTAAGTATCATCATCAATGCATTAATTTGCATGGTAAATGTAGTTTATGAATGCTTGAAAATGTTGATATATATATATATATATATATATATATATATATATATATATATATATATATATATATATAAACTTTCAAAGAGACGGCAATGGAATAATATTACCAGTTTGAACTCGTTAGTAACGCTAAATTTAAAATCCATTTAAATATTTGAATTGCAAAGGAATTACAAAGGAAGATAATTATATTCAGCTAGAAAAATAAAGAATTTGACTGTTCAAAGGGAGATAACCACTGATTAGTTACAAGTTTTATTTTTATATACGAGAGGCGTGCAATAAGTAATGCCCCTGACCCACTTTCAGTTGTCTGATCTAACTGAAATTTTGCATGTGCAATGATTTATATCTCTAGGGGGTATGTGGCAAATCTCAGCTCTGAACTAATTGCAGTTTCTATTTTACAGGTGTTGAACTGAATCAGGTGTGAAATGGAGCATGTTGGATGTCGAGCAGTGATCCAGTTTTTGTATTTAAAAGGACGCACACCACAGGAGACTTTTGATGAAAGGAAAGAAACTCATGGCGATAATGTCCCATCATATGACCTTGTAAAACGCTGGCATCGTGAATTCAAACATGGCCGGAAGTCTGTGGAAACAGCTCCCAGACCTGGTCGCCCCCTGCTGCCATTGATGAGGCATCTGTCCGTCAAGTTTAGGCTGCCATTTTGGAAGATCGGCGATATTATTCGCCCATAACCCAAGATGTCAAGATTAGTACAGGGTATGTGGAAACTATCATTCATGACTATTTTCATACGCATAAGGTGTCTGCCAGATAGATTCCCAGGTTGCTCACACCACTCCAGAATTGGGAACGCGTCGAGTGCTCGAGGATGAATTTGGAGATGTGCCAAGAAGATGAGTCAGAGTGTTTAAAAGACTGATTACACAGGATGAAACCTGGGCCCATCACTATGATCCAGAGACCAAAGCCCAGTCAATGCAGTGGAAGCACTTGGTCTCACCACCACCAAAGAAGGCAAGAGTGCAGCCCTCTGCTGGCAAGATCATGCTCACAGTCTTCTGGAACCAGGACGGAGTAATTATGACAGATTTCCTGGCAAAGGGTACCACGATTACAGGAGCCTATTATGCTTCACTTTTGAGGAAATTAACGGAAACTATCAAAATAAAGAGGCGGAGCAATATCAGCAAAGGTACCCTCCTCCTGCAGGACAATGCTCCGCTCCACAACTCGCATGTCGCCAGATGAGAAGCACAGGCGTGTGGTTATGAAATCCTTCCCCACTCCCTACTCTCCTTACCTTGCACCCTCTGACTTTCACCTCTTCCCAGCCATAAAGTTGTTTTTGAAAGGAAAGCGTTTCCTAGATGATGCAGCCTGGATTTGTGAATCACGTCGTGGTTGGAGGACCAACCTGGTGTGTTCTAGAAAAACGGTATCTAGAACTGCATCAAACGATGGGATAAATGCATAACTCTGGGTCATTCCGATGTAGAGAAAGACTAATAACTGTGCCAAGTTTCGTTGCTGTACTCTTATGGAAAGTGGGTCAGGTGCATTATTATTGCATGTCCGTCGTAATAAATCAATCTTATTGGTAGTAATTAAATAAAAATAATATGTTTAATAGCAATTATAATATTTATAGAACTTAAAATATACTAATACATCAAAATATACTCTGCGCGTTGGACTGTAGTTCTAATCCCGTTAAAATTATATATATATATATATATATATATATGTGTGTGTGTGTGTGTGTGTGTGTGTGTGCGTGTGTGTGTGTGTGTATAAGTGCAGTTCTGTTTTTTATTTTCATTAGATCATGAAAAAGGGAGTAGAGATATTTTGGAAGCCACTCGTGAAATATTATCGATAGGTGTTAGATCTGAATTAATAAAACGTTCACAAATGTTATTGGTATGTTAAAACACGCAGTTAGCTGAAAGCCCAGTTGCGCAACATGCAAAACTTCATGAAATTATGTTTGCTCGTTGCATCTATTCTCGTTGGCGTCGGACAAGAAACAAGATCCAATTTTCACTGACATTTCTGTATATCAAATACGGTAAACCGTAACAATCATAGATATGGTGTACCCCCTAAATGCTGATTAAGCCCACTTCCGGCGCAATCCGAATAAAATAAGTAAGGAAGACGTTGCTTATTGAAGATATACTATTAGTTATTTATGTAAAACGCCTTTAGTTCAACACTCCGGGATTTGTCGCTATTTAGCGCCCCATTTTAATTCATTATAATCTGTTCACCACAATATTTTGCAATTACTTAATATTCAATTTTTTTTGTGCTTTTGAAATGTCAGAAGTGTTAGTTTTATACTAATAATTATTATTAAATGTTAATTTAATTCTATTTCTTTTATTTAGGTTATATTTAGTTTATTTTCTATATGTTAAGTTACCGACCTACTACTTTATTAGTTGAACCATCCTAAATTTCTCGTATTAAATTAAAAATTATCTTACAGCACTTATATTTCACTCACAACATACTCCTTAATAATTATTTTTATATACATAATATTTGAATCATGTATTGGGCGTCATAATAGGACTTAAATTTCTATGTAGACAGCTTTGTATAACATCACATTTTATGTAAAATATCTTCTTTAGAATTCACTATTTGATCATAGATTACTTCTTTTTGATTTAAGGGGTTTATCTTTTCTAGCTTCATCTACAATCGACTATTTTAATTTATATTCTATGTTATTCTTACGTAGCTTCCTAACCCAATCATCCAAGGCAATCTTATTTCTCTTCTTATTTTAATAGTTATTATTGCCCTATCCTTATTTTTATCCTAATCGCCACTCCAATTTAGTTCTTTCTCTAGCGAAATGTGAAATGACGCAATATGGTTTCTTTATGTGTCCTTAAAATTACACACACACACACACACATATATATATATACACACATATATATATATATATATATATATATATATATATATATATATACATTCCACTCCAAACCTTGATGAAGGGGAGACTAAAACTTGTTGATATAATTGATTAAAGTGATCTAAAACAAAAGTAAAGAGAGACTTGATTCCAAACTTAGATTATTCTCAATGCTTTTCTATAGATTTAGTGAAATAAATCTCTTAATTCGTCTCTATAGTTCAATTGCTATATTAAACATATATTTATTGTACTTAATTTATAGACAAACATTGAAAATGCCCTAAAAATTTTTGGAATCAAATTGCCCCTTGCTGTTATTTCAGATCGTTTGAAATCATATTAGCGGGTTTTAGTCACCCCTTTATTAAGGCCAGAGTTTTGGGGAGAAATATGAGATAATTTGTAACTCAAATGCAAAACCTGTATAACAAATAAGAATGATTGACAGATTTAATATGCGGCATAAATGGGAACGTGTACACTTACTATTGCATTAATTAAGCTAAAGGCAGTTGGAAAAATCTTACTTTGTTTAAAGCTAATGATTAGTTACTTATTTTTTAAATATGAAAAAATACCAAAAATAGACTCTAGATGATGCATGACCTCTTAAGTTGCTACTTTAAGGGCAGATGTCACATAACGCCCTGCACAACTCAGGTCATTACCTTTCCAACGAGCCTTCATTTGTTAAATTCTGACTAATAGTAGATAGATTAGGAACTTGTAGAATTGTAACCAAAAAATAGTATCTCCCTCCTTATATATATATATATATATATATATATATATATATATATATATATATATATATATATATGCGTGTGTGTGTGTGTATGTGTGTATGTATATACTGGTAGCCAAATTGAATACTTAAATGCTCATATCGTTAGTTCTATAGTACGAAACTACATAAGAATTAGAAAGGTTTTTTAGAAGATTATTATATTATTCTATAATAAATATTTTATGATGATTGGTAAATAAAAACCTATTTTCAATTGAATAAAATATGCACAAATTTGAATATATTGTGTCCTGCGAGGCCAGCTTTTATTTTGCTGCTTTGGGATGATGTTTGCTTGGTTGTCTCTCCCGTGATCTTGCTTGGCACTACTATATATATATATATATATATATATATATATATATATATATATATATATATATATATATATATATTCACATAAAACAAGCAAGATCCACAAAGATTTACAACTATACAGACATATATATATATATATATATGATGATTGCAACGTCTTGTAAGACGAATGCCACTCCCTCAGACACTTAAAAGTCCATGAGCCCAAAAATGACTTTCATCGCCACAGGACCATTTCATAGACAAATGTCTGAGGGAGTATCTATACACAGATGATGTTACAGAGTTTTAGCTTTGTACGACAGCTAAGTCTCTCTCTCAGTTTAAAATGTTGAGATCCAGCAACAAGCAAGAGCAAGATAGCCAGCAACAAAATAAACTGCAGACCAGCTTAATGCGGGTACTGGTCTCCCGCTTTATGGTTTTTTAAATCAGAGATTTGCTTCTCCTAGAAAGGTTGCCTTCACCATGGCTTACGGGAGCTGTCTCCACCCCAACACACATATACATACACACAAACACACGGTGCTAATTGGCCGTTGACCCAGAAAAAGGGTTCATTCGCCCTTTGGAAGGTCTTGTTTTTAATCCTTCAGGGAGACTAGCCACCCTCCTTACCAAACAAGTCTGGTGGGGGAACCAGTTTAGTCGCCGGTGACCCGACCATGAGGCAGGTAGTACTGGGTTACATGGTACCAGTAGCATATGACAAGACCTGACACACAATTATATATATATATATATATATATATATATATATATATATATATATATATATATATATGTATGTATAATTCTCCACTGGCACGTGTTTCGTCGTCTACGACTCATCATAGGGGCTGAATCTAGCAAGCGTCGTATCGGGACCTAATGCTAAGAAGCCTGAACTCTTTCCACTGCACCACCTCGCACGACTGTTTTGGATATATCGCGATTTACGTAGATGTTATTTTTTTGCTTTTTTTTTTTTGCGATACGTTTTGGTCAAAGGGAAAATTATTCCCAACTCACATTTAGGTAAAAATGCACGTTCGTATAAATAATTGAATTCATTCAAAACTTTGGCTAAAAATATATATGTGAAATAATACAAAAGGGATGTTTACAATTATCAATGATACATCTTTGTAGTGTATAAATTTAACATTGATCTCTGTACTCGGATTTATGGGTTTTATTTATATTTTATTTTTATTTTAATATAATTTATAACTAAGGCTGTGACAAAAAATATTATTTTCTATAGTTTTGACTCTCAAGTATATATCCGACACAGTAAGGCACAGTCAATCAACCGAGAATCACATCAGTTTATATAAAAACATATCAGATATTAACGGATATATAATCAAGAGTAAAAACAATTTTT
Source organism: Euprymna scolopes (assembly GCF_053919585.1). Classification (NCBI taxonomy): domain Eukaryota; kingdom Metazoa; phylum Mollusca; class Cephalopoda; order Sepiida; family Sepiolidae; genus Euprymna; species Euprymna scolopes. The sequence goes on along the minus strand of NC_136483.1, from coordinate 135,325,658 downwards.
AAAGATATGCGGTTGTCACAGCCCTATTCAGCACAAATATGAATTAGAATTGAATACGAATTTAAACCGCAACTATGGACAAACTAAACAAACTGTATGAGCATTGTTTGCTAGCTTAGGGGAACGATATCATGATGAACGAACTTATATTACACTGCGCCGCAAACTGATCCGATAATACGTTGGGGGATAGTATCAAAAACCAAACGTATAGTGCACCACCTTACAGTTGATGCATTGGGAGTATGACCTCATAATAATAGAACAGATACACTTGATAAAGGTAAGATAATGCCTAGGAGGTTGCTATACTGCTCCCCCACTTTTTAATTACTTGTTAAATTTAATATTTCGGGAATAGTGGATATGTGATAAGAGCGTAAGGTGTGTTCGGCGACAGAATTAGATGATGTCTCGTCTATATAAGACTACCTTATTTTATAAGTAAGAGGAATGCGGTCATCCAACATATTTAGATATAAAGCTCAAATTTAATTTACTTTTAAAAAGCATACGACGTTGATGATAAAATGAGGGAGAAATCTTGACGTTGTCAGCCATAGTAATATTAACATATTTTTATGAATATCTAGTTATTATATTAGATGTAATATATATTTATTATATTAGATTTAATATATATTTATTCATATGGAATGTTTACTTTGAGCTTTTAATTTTAGACAGTTTCTAGGAAATAATATGCAATGCATTTTGATCAAAATTAGAACAACGATAATATATATATATTTTTTTACACAGTGTCCACCACTTATCAAGGCCCGGAAGCCACTTAGGGATAAGGGTTATTGCAAGTGCATTACGTTAGTGTGGATATTTGATGAAGTGTTTACTTAAGGGGGCGGTTCATTAGGAATTTGTTAACATTGGACTTGAAGACATCCAAGTTGTAGTCAGGTGGGAAGCAGGCAGACGGAACAGAGTTCCACAGGCGTGCAGTTCTAAGAAATATATATATACATACACACACACACACACACACACACACATATATATATATATATATATATATATATATATATATATATGTATGTGTGTGTGCGTGTGTGTGTGTATTTTGGCAGCAAGTCATTGTCCAAACACGTCCGATTGAACACGACAGAGTTATTCAGTTTTCCGGTTTTTTCCGGATATCTTTTCCATTGACGATAAACACACAAAACTCTTTAAACTCACTCCACAATAAAAACATAAACCTTAACCCCAACAGAAATGAAACCATCAAAGTTTACTATAAAAAAAACTATTGCACACTAACTACAAAACAGATGAAAAAATAATAACAAAACTAATTAAAAGATACACCAGACCCACCGACGAAAACAAAAAGATCAAACTATTAATATATTATACTAAATTTAAACTTACAATTTAATAATTAAAAACAATTATAATACTAACACCACACTAAACCAAACTAATGTAGTATGTGAATTTAATTGCCCATTCGAAGAAGGGATCCGAACCCATTCTCAAAACTCATACAACGCATATATAGGTCAAACAGCAACAACACTTTCTCGACGAGTAACCTTTCATTGGCTGGCATTTATATATATTTAGAAATGTGGAATCTTTTACTTGGAGCTTTTAATTTTAGGCATAAAACAACACCTAATATCCGAAGATAAAAACTTTGAGTTGTCTGACATTAGAAATATCTTGACTAAAATTACTAAAATTCGATAACTACACACGACGATTAAAATTACTAGAAGCCATACTTACCAAAAAACTACAGCTCTTTTTAAATCTGATCTCATTTTATACCGGGACAAATATACTAACAGTATTTAATATCTAGCAAAAAAAACTAAATAAATAAACTATCTAATAGGAAAATCGAAATTAAAAAAAAAAAAAATAAAATAAACATAATTCGCCCTAACCCTCCTGCACCCACCTTATAGCCCGAAGAAAAAAATATATAAATATACTAAGCCTCAAAGGAAAGAAAAGAGAAAGGAAAAACAACAATCGCTCCTGATGATAATCGGATGCACCGATAGAAAGCATTTGAGAAGAATATAACGAACAGCAAATTTTGGGCGCCATTTAATATAACATGCCTCCTGAAATTGAAAGTAGTGCTCGGCAGATGGCAAGAATATTCGGAAAGATCGGAAAAACGAATAACTCTCTCGAGTTCAATCGGACGTTTTACAACTTCAAGTGTTAACTTACCTCACTACGATCGTTCAGCAAACAGTTTCCTGTTTGCATGCTCAGATGGTCAAAGCTAATATATATATATATATATATATATATATATATATATATATATATATATATATAAAGAAACTTGTATAAAAGAAATTAAAAAATTAAAAACAGGAATGCAGTTTTAATTTCTGGGAAAAAAAGAAACTAAATTATATAATCTATCGCAGACTTAACACCTACATAATCCGACTTCTAAAATGTTTATAATTACAAAAAAAAATGCAATTATATAAGGATGAGAAAAAAAAGCCTTAACTAAAATTGTTAAATAGAAATAGACTTAACACTTGCAAAGGCTGATTTTTCAAAAGTCTCCAATTATAAAAGAGAATTTAACTATATAAGGATGAAAAAAGAAACATTAACTAAAATTATGCGAAGAGAAAACGAGAATTCTCAGCTGTCTACCATGTAGCTGTTTCGGATATTTAAAAACAGGACAGCTGTTGAATACATGGCTTTCCAGTGGATAATACAACCTCCCAAATAAGAAAATGCAGAATAATACGGTTACTATTTATACTAATATATATATATATATAAAAAATAAACTATCAACAATATATATATAAAAAAAATACAAGATAACAAGATCTATTCTGCAACGTGTTAACTAGCATATAACTGTGATAAGAATAAAAATGCATAAAAACTTAAGCACTTTTGGTACCAGAACGGGCAATGGATAAGAGGAAGGAAACCTAGCCATACATATGTAAAACTATATATATATATATATATATATATATATATATATATATATATATATATATATATATATATAATTTATTTATACAAACATTGATGGCTACATATGTGCATACATGTTTCTGTAATCACCCGCGTTGGAGGATTACGTCATCAGGCCAAGAATTATCGTCGATAACTGATATTTCAAACAAAACCATTTTCTTATTTCGTTTACAAAGTTAGAATGTAACATGGGTGGGGGTTGTGTTTAAACGAAATAAGAAAATGGTTTTATTTGAAATATCAGTTATCGACGATAATTCTTGGCCTGAAGACGTAATCCCCCAACGCGGGTGATTACAGAAACATGTATGCACATATGTAGTCATCAATGTTTGTATAAATAAATTTAATATACCTGCTCTGTTCACTCATTGAGCACTCTTTGGTAGACATATGTTGTTTCATTGGATGTACTTCTAAGAAACTAAACTCTACTGGCTTATATATATATATGTATATATATATATATATATGTCTGTGTGTGTGTGTATAATTAACTGAACTTTTTAAATATTTTTAGATTACAGAGTGTGCAATCTAATATATAAAATTCAATATGTATGTCTGTCTGTCTATCTGCTTCCATATTTTAAAACGCTATATTTTCCGAAACTAAAAGTCGCAGAGAAACGCTAGGGGTATCAAATTATTGGATTTTTTATAAACCGTTCTTTTATATGTCTTCAGCCAGTTAAAATAGTTTGTAAGGGGTTAAAAATGGATCAAAATTTAAAAATAAACCTTATACATTTTGTACATTTATCCTAGTTTATTTTTTACTTTTTAATTTTTATTCAGTTTATATGCGTATCACGTCGGTACAGTGGAAACGTCACCAGCTTTGATTGCTAGAGTGTTTTATTTCGGTGTCGATTCTGTCGTTTTTTACTTTTGAAATCACGACTCTAAAATAATATATACGAACTCTTGACAAATTTAAATATTATATTTAAGCGTATTTTACGACCGGGAAAAGCTGAGCGCCCCCCCCGCTACTACTGTAAACTTAAGGTCTACAAATATTCGTATCAATATTTGTAAGACAATCGCAACCTAATACAGAAAGACGTTTTTCATGCAAGCTTTTTTAGTTTTTCAATCTATGTGCTAAACAGCAAAAGTTATGATTTCCTATAAACCTTTTCTGTAATGAGATGAGAGAGTTATTGAAAACCCGAAGAAAGAGGACTATTACATTTGTAAATGATATAATTTACTAGATTTGGTTCCAAACACATACATATATACATAAATATATATTTATTAACATTATGTTTTTATTAAACGCTTGTTAGAGAACAGATTAGTGATTTAAAATTACGGTTGATATTTTTACGAGGATTGTTCCAAAAGTAATGTTTCCTATTATTTGTAATAAAAATAATTGAATAGCAACGAAGATAAAATAAATGTCATTAAAACGAACGATATATTGTGTTACAGTATTTATTTTTCTGGATAATATTTACGATAACACTCCATGCATCGTTGCCAACAATGAACGATGGTATTGCAAGGCGTCCGTATCATTTACATTTATTTGCACACACACACAATTATATTTAAAAAATAATATTATATTTTAAAAATAATATATATATATATATGAATATATATATACACACACACATACATATATATATATATATATATATATATATATATATATATATATATATATATATATATAAGTTTATTAGCATTATGTTTTTGGTCCATCTGCTTATAAGGTTTAGACCTTAGAATTCACCCTAATCCGTTCGTCCGTTCGTTCTAAAAATTCTCAATAACTACTCATTACATTTTTCTGAAATTTTGTATGAAGTTGCAACTACCCAAGGTAAAAAATGTGACATTCTCGGATTTTTTATAAACATTCTAGTTACGTCATAAAGGGGTCAAAAAGGGGTCGAAATGGCGAAAAATAGCATTTTCGGGACATAGAATCTTTCCGACAATTAGATTTTGCTGAAAATTACCCAAAGGCAACACCACCTAGATATATATGTGCACTTTCTGGGACAGAATATTTTACAACTATTAGATTTTGCTGAAAATTACCCAAAAGCAAGACCACATGGATAAACCTATGGGAACGTAATATTTGACTCTGGAAAAATTCAAGGACGTAAGCTTCAGAGTATTTTAAGGGTGAAAAACGCATTATTTTGGGTCTTATTCTTATTTTTCTCCTAAAATTCAAGACATCAGAAGGGGGACCATATATTTTTTTGGCTTTTTATTTTAACGCTTATAAAAGAATACAATAGTGATTTAAAATTACAGTTGGTATGTTTTTACGATGATCGTTTAACTGCCCTTTTGACAGAGTATGAATGAAACATCAAGGTGTGCTTTCCTAGAGTCATACATTTTTTGAAACAACGTGATGAACTTACAAGCCATGAATGCATACGTTCAGTCATTATAACGATGCAGTTTGCAATTCTTTTTGATCCATTTTGATAAAATCCAACATAAAAAAACGTTAGGTTTCTCGGCGTATGCAGGCAGGCACACACACACGCACACATACACACACACACACACACACACATATATATATATACATACATACATATATATAGATATAAATAGATAGATATGTAGATAGATAGATAGATAGATAGATATGTATGTATTATGGCTCAATACAAATTAACATGATTTACAAAATAAAAAAAATGAAAATAAAGACAAGCTAACTAGATTTTGTTCCTCGTAAGCTAGTCTTTATTTTTATTTTTTATTTTTTAATCATTATGTTAATTAGTCTATATTAAGCATAATTAAATTTTGTACCCCCCAATTGCAATTATCTATTAGTATATATATATATATATATATATATATATATATATGTGTGTGTGTGTGTGTGTGTGTGTGTGTATGTGTGGGTATAAAGTTATATATATATATATATTAATATATATAAATTTATATATATATATATTAATATATATATCTATATATATACAAATTTATTACTATTGTATTTATATACACATACATTAACTAGTATAATATATTGCTTACCTTTATTTTCAGTATGTATTTTTATAGTGCTCAGTACATGGAGAAAGTTTAATGATAGTAAAATGTAAAGTTTTATTCAGATCTCTATTTATTTTGAAAAGGCTACTCACCCTAGACATACTTATTACTCTCTCCCTCTCTCTCTCCCTCTCTCTCCATCCCTCTCTCTATCTCTGTTTATATCTATATATCTATAAATGCAATTGTCTGGCTTGTGTGTGTGTGGGTGTACATTTCCCTATCAAACTATTCCGTCAAATTTTAGTCTACACACTTGGTATTTGACATAAGGGGTATTGTGATTTCGGAATATCTTTTTAATCCGTTTTCGGCCAGTAAATTAACTGTCAATGAGGCAAAAGTTCAACGATTTGGCCATTGAAAACTCTACCAAATTCCTCCAATTTAAGGTTTGAATACTTAAAGTTTTAGATATAGGACATGGATCAAACCTTTTAATTTTATTTGAACTCAAAACAATAAATGTTAAAGAGTAGAAAGTGGAGTCAAAGTTTAAAAAAATAACTCAACCAATTTTGGTCTAAACGTTAGAAATTTTACATAAAGTGTATTCAGACATAAGGCAAGCATCTTATTCGTTTTTTTCCGAGGATTTTGCTGCCAAGGGTCAAAGTTCAAAAGATTTTACCTTCCCGGTCTCTAGCAAACTATTCAGCCATTTTTTTGTCTAAACATTTGAAATTTTACATCAAGGGTATTCAGACAGGCAGCAAGCTTTTAAATCAGTTTTTGGGCGCAATGTTTGCTTCGAAGAGGTCAAAGTCGTAAGAGTTTTACTTTGCAGACTCTAACAAAGGCTTTCGCCAATTTTGCGCTTAAACACTTATATTTTAAAATGTAGGTTACATGGAAATAAGTCAAACGTATATATATATATATATATATATATATATATATATAAATATATAAATTTGGATATTTGGATTATTATGGACCATCTTCTTCCAAATATGGGATTTCCTGGGATTTTACTTGTACAAATGGAAATTCTTTTAACTTTCTTGAAGATTTACATTTGGATTTTACCATCACTGGATTTTTTTATTTTCTACCAGACTATCCATTCATGTATAATCACCTTTTTCTTCACTATACTCCCTCTGCTTCACTTTTTTAGTTTTCAAGTAAGATCTTTGACTTACTTGTTGTTTCATCAAATACTTCTGCATGCAAAATCCGATCCCGCATTTTTCTAATTCCTACCCTCTGAATAGAAGGAAAGTGTTTCTTCGAAACTCTGCGGATTAAGGACTATCCATTTATCTAGTGTTTCCTTTTCAGATATAATATGGTTTTAACTCATTTCAATGTGTTTTTAACATATTTTATTAACTATTTGCTCATATATATGTATATATATATATATATACATATATATATATATATGCACATAAAAATATGAACAGTACATAGGGCCAGAGCAAAGCCGGGCTGAACTGCTAGTATATGTATATATATATATATATATATATATATATATATATATATATATATATATATATATATATATATATATATGGTAGTAATTCCATCCGGTTTTGCTCGGCCTCATGTGTTGTTCATAACTTTCTGTGCGTATATATATATATATTAAAAGTGTGAATATGTATGGTAATGCCTTTCTATATAATAGGCTTCCTTAACTACCATAGAGAAAAGTTGGTAGAGACCGCAGACATAAATTCTTTAAAACTTTGAACCCAATTTGGACCCCTTAACATTTATTGTTTTGGGTTCAAATTAAATTAAAATGTTTGACCCATGTCCAAGTAACTTGCATCTAAATGTGTTTAGACCAAAATTCGCAGAGGTGTTTGGTAGAGTTGCCAAAGGTCAACTCTGTAAACTTTGAGTTCTTGCCAGCCAAACTTTACCCCAAAAACTGATTAAAAAGCTTGCTGCATGTCTGGATAACCTTTTATGTAACATTTCAAATGTTTAGACCCAAAATTGGCTGAATACTTTGCTAGAGACCGCAAAGGTAAAATCTTTTTAACTTTGACGTCTTAGAAGTCAAACTTTCAGCAAAAAACGATTAAAAAGCTTGCCCTCTGTCTGAATACATTTAATGTAAAATTAAATTTTTTTAGACCAAAAACTGTCTGAGTAATTAGGTACAGAACGCACAAAATTTTGAATTGAAAATGTTTCCGATAAATTTGATTTAAAGATTTAGTTAAACGTTAAATAATGCATGGTTTCATGAATAAAAAAAATCATGTTTCCTAGAATAAAGGAGACTTTAATAGAAATAATTTAAATTTTACTTTTTTTGGGCTACAAATTACGATATTTAAAATTAATAAATTGTTATCAACAAAGAAAAACTGTCCATAGATAGCAGATGTTAATTGTTTTCGGTGTTGTCTCCTTTAAAATGATAAAGCCTTTTTTTTCATGTTTTATGTTTTGATAAACACACCTTTATCTCTTTTCCAAGGTTCAAGTCAATATACTGTTATATTCTACTTAACTAATGATTGAAGCAAAACTTTAACAAGATGAGATATTTGTACTGACTTTTCATCGTATATTTTATATATATATTTTGGCTTTTTTCGAAATTTTTTTGATTTTTTTGTCATATTTAAAGGTTTTGTAAATTTGCGAAGTTCAAATAAAATTTCGCCTGTTTTATAGAGCGTAAAATAAAAAAAAAATGTGTTTATGCAATTTTAACCCTAATATTTTCTTTAAATATAGAGTAAGTATTACGATGAATTAATTTCATTTTACTAGTTTATACTAGTATTTTTGTTATGAGTGTTGAAAATTAATTTCATACACACACACGCACACACACACACATACACATATATGCATATGCCCATATATATATGCATACATATATATATACATTATATAAAAATATACATAATATATATATATATACATATTATATATGTGCATATACATATATGCATATACATATTATATATGCATACACATCTATATATGCATATACATATATATGCATACACATATATATACATATATATATTTTATATATATATATATGCTTATACATATTATATATGCATATATATATACATATATATGTGTATATATATGCATATACATATCATATATATATGTGCATATACATATATATATATATATATATATATAATTATACAACTCAAATGACCTTGTAATGAGTGTTGTAACCACACATCCGGTTTACAACTTCCGGTTGAGCATGTGTACATAACAGCGTAAGCAGATAAATACAAACTGCTACTTTTGCAGAATTTGACCTGCGGATTGTAGGAATTATCATTTAACATGGGCATGGTGGGGATGTATTCTGTATTACAACTATACCGTCGCAATTTTCTTAGAAATAAATAAACTTTCACCCGTTGACAACTATAAGAGCATTTTACAACAGTGATTTAACCACGTTCTTCCTTCTTTATTCTATATTTTTTAATAAACCATCCTTAAAAACATTCATACATTTTCTGCTACACTAGCAACATAAATAAATAACTCCGAAAATGTTATTTTTTACAACATAACACAATAAAACGTATTATATATATATATATATATATATATATATATATATATATATATATATATATATATATATATATATATATATATATATATATATACAGATTTGTCCCCTAGGGAGATTAACTTATGGCTTGGAACTTCCGCAGTTTAAAGCCCGTTTTTCAGTGAGTTTTGTTAGGCAACACCCGGCGAACGACGGAAACCGCCGGATAATACCGATCGAGCAAAAAAAAAAAAGAAAAGGCGTGCGCAAGCAGATGGTAAAAATTGGAAGGAAAAAAAGAAAGGAAAGAGTTTAAAAGGAAAATAACACAAAAGGGCAGCATATGATTGTGCTTTTTCACTCAACAAGTCTTGTGACCAGGAAAGAAAATGAATAATTCCCCGCTGGAATTTAACTATCCCAACCTTCTCGTGTTAAAAATGGCTTTCGGTATAAACACCTCTAACCTGCCCATGTTAAGAACGGCTTTCGGAATAAACATTCCCAACCTCGGAAGCCTTTCTTAACATGGGGAGGTTAGGGGTGTTTATTCCGAAAGCCGTTTATTAAATAGCGGAGGTTTTAGGGGATGTTTTGCCGGAAGCCGTTCTTAAGACAGGTGAGGTTGTGCGTGTTTACACTACGCTGGGGCAAGTCGTAAAAATTACCAAAATAGCTTTCCATCCGCAAACAAAACAAAAAGATATATTTTAGTAATTCAAAGAAAGAAAGCTTTTTTACCCCCCCCCAAAAAAAAAACACAGTTGCCATAAAAAATAAATAAAACAGTAGCATTCATGAAATTATTTCAGTAGGTTGTTTGTTTTGTTTTCTTTCTTTTTTGTTCGTTTTTTATTGACTCCCGTTCGCTCGGTATAATCCGGCGGTTTTCGTCGTCTTCCGGGGGTTGCCGAGCAAGGCTTCCGAAAAAAAACGGACTTTAAACTGCAGAAGTACATATATCTTGAAGTCACAAACGAGTTTATTCTTATAAATAATATACATCGATAATACTGTATAAGAAGATGTAACTTAGTCGCTTTACTACAAGTTTACTTTTTTATAACAATAAGATAAATAGCATTAATGAATTAATTAAGAAGGAAAATCCTTATTGATTAGAGCATTTAACAAAGTAAATTTTGTGTGAGATAAGGTGCGTCCTTGCAATCTACGCGTTTATTGATGGACATTTATTTTTAATTTATTCTTGGCAGACCGAGGATCGACGTACAATGCTGTCACACATATATCAGAACACATCTAGAAAGAAAGAAAACAATATACTCTTCCTGATTTTAATCAAAGTGGAGACACCAGGAAGTGATTCCGGTGCTGTCGAAACAATTTACTCGTAGAGATAGAAGACAACTAGGAAATCAAATTGTGTCACCCCTGGGGGTTTCCACAGAAGCATCGTCACGAACATACAATAATTAATACATTAACTCGAGAGGGCGAAACCAATTTTAAAAATGGATACATGTTGTTTCCTATAGTGTGAGACCTGCGTGAATTGATACATATACGTTTAGTTAATCCACAATATTTACAAAGCATATAAATGGTATATGTTTTTCTTTGGGGTTGGTTTATATAGGATTGATTTATTTTGGTTTATTACCTGTGGTTTATTAAGCTGTGTTTTATTTGTCTGTGTTTCAATTGATTTGGTTTATGTGGTTACGTTTAATCATTCATTTATTTTCGTTCAAATGGTGTCCAGGCATTAACGCTAATTAATCTCCGTCCATCTCTCTCTTTCACTCCAAGCACCATGAATTCATTGTTGCTCATCAGTTTTGATGTTTTCCAGGTGGTCATATTGTCAACGTATCTTTCTCGCTGTCCTCTTCTGTTTCTTCTACCCAGGATCTTTCTCGTTATTCTTAGCTGGCTGTCGGAGAGTAGTTTGATGACGATCAGGTTCCACCTGTCCAAAATGGTAATCCTTACCGACCGAGGTGTTCTGATTCAGAACCCTATTCACGCTGTTTCTTTAATAATGAATTTGATACATTGGCATAGTTTTCTTTGCATACAGTAGGCTGTAGTTGCTTTCGTTCCGAGAAGTTCCCAGAGGCATCTTCGGCGCAGCACGACGAAATATGAAGCTTTGAACATAATTATTTCTGTTTGCTTTCATATTACATCAGTCACATGCTTTTCAGAACCTCACGTTACCCTGATCGATGGGGGAAGCTAAATGGTTTCTCGATCACCCCCAAGGGTTTCTCATATACTAGCTGAGGGAAATAGACGTCTTACTTTTCCTTTGAGAGTAGTGCTATCTCGCTACATTTTCGTTAACCCAGTTTTGGTTCATTTTCGTTAGGTTTATTCAGCTTTGGTTAATTAGGTTTTGGTTTATTGATGTTTGATTTATGCCAATGTGACATGTTTGGCTTCGGTTCATTTGCATTTAGTTTGTTTGGATTTTTTTCAAGTTTGATTTATTTGTTTGTGGATTGTTTTAATTTGATTTATTTGTTTGTGGATTGTTTTAATTTGATTTATTTGTTTGTGGATTGTTTTAATTTGATTTATTTGTTTGTGGATTGTTTTAATTTGATTTATTTGTTTGTGGATTGTTTTAATTTGATTTATTTGTTTGTGGATTGTTTTTATTTGATTTATTTGTTTGTGGGTTGTTTTTATTTGATTTATTTGTTTGTGGATTGTTTTAATTTGATTTATTTGTTTGTGGGTTGTTTTAATTTGATTTATTTGTCCTTGTTCTATTTAGCTTTGGTTATCCGAGTCCTTTAATCTCGAACCCAGTCATTTTTGTACATAAATATGTTTAAATGTATTCATCTCCAAATATTTATTAACGTGAAGTACCTAAATTATATTTGTTTATAAATAATTGCCAAATATGACCTTATGCTAAATACTACGTTTTTATCGCCAATATCGTACGAAATGGTGGTTTTAATTGCTGGCAACATCTACGACGAAGTCGCTGTGCGAATCAATGCGATATGGCTCAAATGGCGCACCACTGCTTATATTCTATGTGGCTGCACGACAGCTATCATCTAAGATCTAAGATGTACGTGAATATTGTGAGTATGTTTTGTACAGCTCCGAGTTCTTGGCGACAACAAGAAAGACGGAGCAAAATATACGTTGTGATGAAAACTAAACTATTCTGTTGTATCTCAGGAATTACATGCCCGATTGCGTTTATAATGGCGCTATCTGAAGGCACTGCAGCATTGTGCCGATGAAGAGCAAGATGAGGAACTGGCAGTTCAATTTGTAAAAATATGTGCTGAGGGTCGACGAGGACACCGTTGAGAAATTCGCTTTTAAATTTCAAATCGCCAGGAGGCGATCAAATATAAGGCCGATGCTGAGATGGGTAGAATCGTTTCACAACGGTTTCCATAAAATTAACTGTCATTTGAATAAAGCATGCAGTCTGAAGACAAATCGATAGTTGCGGGCGTCGTAGTAGATCGGGACTAACAGGAAAAAGTAAGAGTAGAATTAGTCATATAATCAGATTGTTTTTAATAAAAGAACACATTTAGCTTTATACAAGGTATGACACTTTATTTGTTCTCTCGGGCGGTACCGCCATCAAAAGTTTCAGTTTCTCATGTTTGTGTTAATTTGGGTTGCAAAAGATGTTAACGATAAAATATCAAACAGGCTACTGACCTTTTTTTTTGTAGAAGATTCGCCAAACGTATACACACATATACCCACATCCACACACGCGCGCTTTTTATTTTATTTATTTAATCATTTATTTATTTATTTTGGAATTCTTTGAGATCAGGCTTCATCATTTGTGCAATCATCTCTTCTCTATATAAATAAAATGAACTCATTTTTTCCCGACGGATTTTGACCTTAATAGGATTAAAAATCAAGATATTTCATGCAAATATAATATGCACAAACGGCAGAACAATATCTGAGGTGTGTTATAGGCTTATTATTTCTCTAATTCCTCGATAATCTTAGATTTCTATACTTTTTCTGCTGAGAAGTCACGGCCAAAATCGGTTAAGATCAATGGAAGTGGTAAAATATTTTCTCTCTAATAAATTCCTCTTCCCCCTGCCACCACTTAACACCGTTTGGTGATCGTTCACAAGGAACAGTTGAGAAGAGAACACCGGTTTGGCTTCGTAGTTCTTTCATGTGAAGTTATTTAAAATCACTAAACTAAGCTGCAGTGCTCTGTGGCGTAGTGGTTAGCGTGCTGGACAATTCACATTATATTTTCACGTTCGCGCCGACATATCGTAGTCGTTTTTTTTTTTTTTTTTCCTAAACAACTGGAATGGACTTTTCTTGGTGGCCGAACTGTTAACGTTGCAGATGTTTTTTTTTGTTTTTTGTTTTCACACTTTATTTTCCTACTTTTACTCATGACTCCGGGTTTGATCCTTCCTACTTACCTACCATAGCATTTTTAAAACTCCCCCCCCGTCCCGGAAACAAACACTCGGGCAACGCCGGGTACCCCCGCTAGTTTTTGATAAAAGAACACATTTAGCTTTATACAAGGTATGACACTTTATTTGTTCTCTCGGGCGGTACCGCCATCAAAAGTTTTAGTTTCTCATGTTTGTGTTAATTTGGGTTGCAAAAGATGTTAACGATAAAATATCAAACAGGCTACTGACCTTTTTTTGTAGAAGATTCGTCAAACGTATGCACACATACACCCACATCCACACACGCGCGCTTTTTTATTTTATATTTTTAATTATTTATTTATTTATTTTGGAATTCTTTGAGATCAGGCTTCATCATTTGTGCAATCATTCTTTATAAGGAGTATTATCCGCATTTTCATAAATGTTGTTTCACCACATTTCAGCAAACTTATCGTATTGCCTTCTTCAGGTGATTAACTTTTGCAGTGTATGTTTGATACCTTCATGTCGTTTCGTTTGTAAATACCTGATTCTAGAAATGATTAGGGAAGTTTCAACAATGGTGAAGCAACATGCTATTTATGGCCACAGTTCAGTTTACTGTAGTCGATGTTTTTATCAGGTATTCAATATGTTATTGTCAAAACTCAGCTCAGAATGCCACAGAAATGTAATCGATTTTGGCACAAGATGTGATTTTTTCAAATACAACTTGGCATTAGAAACTGACTGATGGAGGAAAACGGTGCAAAATTGCCCTAAATCAGTCGTAGAAATGTATACAACAGTCAAAAAATGATGCCCAGTGTAATAGTCGTTTGCATCCAAGCGACATTCATAGAACCCTCTTTAAAAAGACATTGACACCACGTTCAAAGCTCCTTAAGCATAATTAATTTGATTCCTATCTTTAACTTCAGTTTTTCTTATTTTTGATTTGCTATTGTGCATACAACTTAACCATACTTTGTTCTTAGTGTTTTTCTTTATTTAACACTGCGTCTGTTTTTATTTATTTTTACCGTCTCTTGAGAGCAGTCAAATAAACAACGACAATATTTTTTCGTGGTGAGTTGCGGAACGCGCATAAGATGGCAAAGAAAACTTATAAGTATTCGCCGAAAAAAATGATTTGGGAACGATTTCTCCTTTGGACATAGAGATGAAACCAATCGAGATATATCTTATTAAAGCAGGAACATAACTTCATCGGGGCTTGTTGTTTGAAATATTTGAACGAAATGATAAGGGATACATACATTCAAGTATTAAACTTAATTAACATGAACTTTTTTTGTTCATGTGCGAGTTCGTTCACTATGGATTTTATAACAGCTGGGCCGATTTTAATGAAATTTCACACAAATTTACATTATGTAGATACCAGTGTTCTTAGATAGCTATTTCATCGGAATGTATCCGATAAGTATCTATAGTCGATAATCGAAAAGATCCGATGAAAGAAGAAACAGGTGATTTTATTCACATTCAACACCTTATACAGCCTAATATCAGAAGTCCATTGGGCAAGTTTTATTACCACAGGAAAAGACAGGCCCGGCATATAAAATCAGCAGCAAGTTCTTTAATGTGACAGGAGCGCGTTCGAAATGAAGGTTAAAGTTTAAAGCACAATTAAACATGATACTTGACTTTTTCCTTTAGTATTTAATTTCAAACCACTATCATCACTCAAGCAGAAGGTGCACACATATAAAATTGATAGTAGGTTTATTAATATGAAAGAGGCGCGTTAGAAATGAAGGTGTAGAGCAAAATTGAAGCATGATACTTGCCGTTTGCATTTTAAACTTCAATCTCAGCCGTTATATATAAAATAATAATAATCAAGAAATCGTGCTCTAAAGTCCAATGTAGACTACAATGTATTGTTGACTATGTAGGTGCAGAAAGGCATCTTTACCCCCGTGTACCGTGCACCATGGTGGGTACCCAATTTCAGAACAAGCAATCAATCGATTTGATAAGAAAATAAGCTATTTCATCGACTTCAATGACAGCATATGGATGTGTGAAAAAATCGTTGATCATCGTTCAAACCCGAGCGACATTGTGTCTCCCTGCTAATATATATATATATATATATATATATATATATATATATATATATATATATAAAGAATAGACACTTATAGAAATTATTTATTTCAATAAGCATATAATTTATAGAACAAAATCCAAAATAAATGGTCACAAATTTTATAACTAATACTTGGTTGACATTCTCTTTGCTATTTTTACTGCTAGCACCCTTCCAGGCATGGTATAGATTAATTGAAAAATATTATCGTGAGGGATGTCTTGCATTTCTGACGCAATAATGTTAATAGTCCAGGGTTAGAAGATATATTCCTTTATGTGTTATGATAATTTTAGACTTATATGGCCAAATGTTTTCAATTGGGTTCATATATTGTGACTGAGTCAGCCATGCAAGTTTATTAATTAAATTTTGGCTCTACAAATGTTGTGTCGCCCTAGCAGAGTGACAGAGAGTCCGTCTTCCATAAATAAAGAGTAAACTTGGTTTATTTTACCACTCGAGACTATTGGTAGGAGTCTTTCATGTAATGTTTTAACATATTTAGCAGAATTGATGTTTCTTTCACACGCCACTAGGTCTGAGCAACAATCACTCCCAATTGCAACCCACAGAATAATCGAGAAATCCTCATGTTTCAGCGGATATCGACCTCATGAATGCTACGACTGAAACATGCTCTGAATGTGTAGCTAAACTATGTTAGCATAAGTAAATCTTATAATTATAAATATTTATTTATAAATATATCCCTTTTCGTCACTGGTTGTCTAGACATTAATATTTTTTTATTTGGTCTCAGTGCATGATGATGTCATAAAAAATGGGCGATAACTAATGTTACAAATTCATGAAGTCATCAGTCAAATAAAAATTATAAGATAGGTGGCAAAAAACTCTTTATTTTTTAGACGACCGATCAAAGCATGTATACAGCTTTTATATAATAAATTACCATGAAAAAAGAAATATTTATTTGAGACAACATTCTGGATGCTTACAAACATTAATGGAAGAAAGTCTATCATAGTTAACACGGAAAGAAAATCCTCTGTTTTTACTTTTTATGTAACAATAGCTGTTACTTCTTTCTTTAATTCTCATCAGTTTTCCGAATTTTCGGGCAAATATTACCCGAAGCGAATATCATTGCTTTCTTTTTTCTGTTTTTTTTTTTCACAATTTTAGGTTAGTTTATGTGATCTAGTTTATCTTAAAGCTCTTCTAAGAGAAGCCGACAAGAAATAAGTTACGGTATTCAGATGTAAAAACATTTGCATTTTTTTCTATCAGTAATCCTAACGCTTTTCGTTGACATAAAAAAAACCCAAGTGTTTCCCCTTAAAATATTTGAGTAAAAGAGACAATGAATACTCGAGATTTTGTAAGAAATAAAAACATACACACACATATCCTTAATCTTATATATATATATATATATATATATATATATATATATATATATATATAAAGTAGAATTGTCTGTATTTGGGTGTGTTTCTGTCTGTGCGTGTATATTTGTATATTTCTTTACTAAACTACTCTGTCAATTTTCAGTCTACAGACTCGAGATTTGACATAAGGGCTAGTAACATTTGATAAAACCTTTTTAAACAGTTTTTGGCCAGAAATTTTGCCCTCAACGGATCAAAGTTCAACGATTTGACCTTTAAAAGCTCTACCAAACTCCTCCGCCAATGTTGGTTCTAAACACTTGGAATTCTAGATGTAGGTTACTTGGACATGGATCAAACATTTTAAATTGATTTGATCCCAAAACAATAAATGTCAAGGTGCTATAGTTAGAAGTCAATGTTTTAAAAAGTTTGACCTCCGCAGTATCTACCAAATTTCTCAGCCAATTCAGGGTCTGAACATTTAAATTTTTATATAACATGTAATCAGACATGCAGCAAGCTTTTTATTCAGTTTTTAGCCGAAAATTTGGCTGCCAAGAAGTTCACAGTTCACCTTTACAGACTCTACAAAACTCATTCTCCAATTTTGGATCTAAACACTTGAAATTTTAAATGTAGGTTACTTGGACATTTTAACATATATATGCATATGTACATGAAGTTATAAACAGTACATAAGGCCCGAGCAAAGCCGGGCTGAACTGCTTGTATATATGTATATGTATATATGTGTATATATATACATATGTATATATATGTATATGTATATATACATATATATATGTATATATATATACATATATAAATATATATATACATATGTATATATATATACATATAACTGCTTCATTTACTCACATAAAATTAATATACGAAAGTATAGATTTATGCCTAAACTTTAAGTAGTTACTTCAAAAGTGCTCCATACGTAGGTAGAGCTAGTTAGTAATTTATAAAATAGCAAATAACTGTGTTCACAAAATAAAATTTACTCTAGGATAGCGATACAAAATAGTTTTAAAACTAACAAAAACAATAGAAAATAAACAAATAAATAAATTAAATAAACATGAATATACATAAACGATCACGCTTATATGTATGAATATATATGCATATATATGTGTATATATGTATGTACACATATATATATATTTATACATAAACTAACAATAAAAAATAAAAAAACACTAACCCAGTTTTAAAACAGATCCTTTGTTCGATAAAATGCATGCCCATTGGCTGATAGGAAGGGGCGCGGTGGATACTAGAAAGCTGATTTGCTAACTAAATCCTCAATAGAAGAGGACCATATAAAAACGATAAACAACCACAGAATTCGCGCATAAGCCTGAGGAATCCTAGAGAGGATGAAACGCCGAATATTCAGTGTAGCTTAATCGCCATATATATTTTATAAATTACTATATATATATATATATATATATATATATATATATATATATATATGTGTGTGTGTGTGTGTGTGTGTGTGTGTGTGTGTGTGTGTGTGTGTGTGTGTGTGTGTGTGTGTGTTCAATGGTAGAGCAATAGAGTCCAATTACCAGGGTCCCGGATCCGAAATTTAATAATTGTATTCTTAGTATAATCCTTACTGCCGATTGATTCTCCGGCCTGTCACTTTGAACTGACCATTACAGGGCCCATTTTTTAAAAAGATTTTCTCACGTTTCCGAAGTATTAAATACTGTGTTCCGTTTGAAATTCGTTCAGATTTCTGAATTCGACATAAAGATTCCCGAGTTCGATGTGACACCCTTGAAGAATGTCATGCCAGGTTCGTGGCAGCGTCCTATAAAACAGACTGGAAACGCCTTAGAGACTAATCTTCCTGTCCATTGTACAATATTCATACCGATAGATTTATTTTAGTCTTCCCTCATTTTGTTTTCTTCTTTTCGATAATTTGATTTCATTTTAAGCAACGCCCCGCCCCGTTTAAATTTGTTTCCCTATACAAAGATAAATAAATAAAAATAAAATAAAAACTCGATTCGGCTTTGAAAAGTGAGGGCGAAACCTGATCGGTCGACTCTACCCCTTTATTTATCTAACTTTATTTTTTCTTAACCTCCATCTAATGTTTCCCCCCACGTCCTTCTTTTTACCATGGACACAAAAAAAAAAAAAAACTCAGTCTTCCTATTTTAATAGCCAAAATAAAGTTTTGTGCCCTCCAGAAAAAAATTATATATATATATACATAATTAACAATAACAGCATAAACTTAAATTTCACACTCCTTTTCCTAATGTTACACACGAAAAATTATCTTTAGAAATAAGACGTAATTTGCTTTACCAACATATATTCATATCCATTTTTAGAGAAACTGACCTTAGAAAAAACAAACAAAAAAAACAAAGAAAACGAGCTTCAAGTGTTTTACTTTAAATGTTTATTAGGAATCGACATAGTATGTATTTAAGCTTAAAACGATTGTGTCTTCAAAATTCATTTGAAAAAAAATGTGTATTACAACATTGACGTGTAAATTTCTAGTATGATATTCGTCCTGAGAGGCCATCCGATTTCCACCGTAAAACCTTTAGGAAATATTGAATTTCCATGCAGTCTCATGTACATCCTTGTAATGAGAGATGAGAACATCCAGAGCTTTGTATTCACCAATTGTCACCCACCTTGTACTCGCCGGCTATAAAATCACTTAACTTCGATAATTTAATAGGAGCAGGGACGTCAAGGTAAGTCTGTCGTACACCATCACTATATTCAAACGGGATTTATATTATAGGATAATCATTTACAATGCATCTGATTCAGAAGTAAACTTCGTTGTGTAGATGTTCCTGGCGCGTGATCAGCGAATCACTAGCTTTTTTTGCGAATTTAAGGTTTTGAATAATCAAATCCCCTCCAAAGCACCCGAAGATGGAAAAATGCCTCTCCCTCAACGCTGCGCCCTATATAGACCGCACAACACGTAGTTTCGGTTCCAGACATTCATTAATTCTAGTGAGATGCATTTTTCAATAGTCATTGTTTGTATTAAACTGTTATCTTATTGTTTATTTGTAACTTCTCAAGGTTTATTTTTCATTCAAAACCAGACTACTAATCGCACGATCAATCTTTACATACGTCTGTATTGTCCTTATCACCAGTTGAGAGATATTCGCGATAAGGATCCGACGAATTGGTACCGTGCATGTTAATATATACATATATATATATATATATATATATATATATATATATATATATATATATGTATATATACACATATGTATACATATATATGTATATAGACACACACACACACACACATATATATATGAGTAGAAAACGAGAGACGTGAGTGAGAGTCAGGGCGAGACATCCTTGACATGGCAGGTTCGTGGCAACGTCCTATCAAACAGAGGGGAACGTTGATTTTAATTTTTGATGACACGCTACAAGATAACCGGTACAAAAATGGGAATAATAGATAAGAAAAGTGAATGCTTTTTTGGTTTGGTTTCGGAGCAAACAACGAGGCTATTAACACGCAGCTGGGAGCGGGGTTATTTTATTCGGTCACTGAGAAACGAAACCCATCAAGAGCAGACTAATTTTTTATGTACTCCCGACTACCTGTTTCACTGTTACAATTTTACATGTATAACATTTTTAAGTTAAACTTAAAAAAAAAAACAAGTGAAAAAGCATGTATGGTCTCCTGTGAGTGCACAGTGGACTAGACATAAAAAAAATGCATCCTCCCACACATTTAGCCCCCAAATCCTCAGGGGTGCATCAAATCCTGATGAAAATGAACAAACGGTACAGTTTTAGGTCTTAACATATGTAAATTTGAGTTCTGCAGCATGCAAGAAAAAATAAAAAAAAGAAATGACTAAGTCTATTTGCCGCTCCCCATTATAAAAACACTCCATTTTGGGGATTATTTTTCCATATTTGTCCAAAAGTTGTTGTGTATGTCTATTTAGCAGTTTTGAATGGCGCTGAACTTTAATTAAAATATGTTAAGGCCTTGAGAACTTTTTTCCGAGGCCTTAACATATTTTAATTTGAGTTCTGTTCCATTCAAAACTGCTAAATAGATATACACGAAAATTTTAAACAAATATGGTAAAATAGTCCCAAAAATGGAGTGTTTTTATTAGCCCTAAAAGAGCCCCTGGCGAACACTCAAGAGTTATCGCGAAGTATAGAGAAACACAATTATATAGAAATCAGTTAATTACAGCTTTTCAGAAAGTTTTATCAAATGCCAAGGCATCATTTTAAGCACAAAAATGCCAATTTTAGCCATTTTAACCCGGAAGGCACCTCTAGGGGGGGGCAACCAGAGATTTTCCGGTAAATCTGTACTGTTACTTTTTTATTCATATCATGTTTAATATTTGTGCAAAATTTCAAAAAATTGTTGAGAAAAGTGCGGACATACGAACGGACGAACAGACGCACGGACGAACGGACGAACAGACGCACGGACGAGCGGGCGAACGGACAATGGTCAATTTACAAAAGAAAGCTCAATTTCAAATAAAGAAAATATAACTTTAAATTTAAATTACTGTAAATAACATGTCAAAAGAGCAAATTTAAATTAAGAAATTGGAAACTTTTATTTTAAAAACGCTGAATTTTAAATTAAAAGACAGCTGAAAGTAACCTAAAACAAATCCAGGTTGAAATAAAAAAAAATGCTGAACTATAATCTAATAAAACAATGCTGAATATTAAGTTAAATTAAAGTAATATTGCGGCTCAAAAAGCACCACGAGAGACATGGACACAGATATGATTTAGAAAAACTATATTTGTACTCAAAACAAGACAGAATACATATATAATGGCAGTTATATTACTTAATGCCATTAGGCGTACTATGAGACCCGGTATTTACCTCTCTCCCACGTGGGTTGATGTGACACAATGTCGGGAGTTGGGATGAATGAGGCAGATCCCCTGAAAAAAGGAGCACTCCTGTCCGGAAAAAGTAAGGCTGAGTAACCCCGTCAGCATTCCCCGGCGAGAGAACGTCAGATTAAAAGCGATACACTTGCTTCACTTGAAAGCCGCTCGGAAAGAGCTGGGATGCTGGACTTCCTAGGCGTATCCAGGACATTTGGCTCAGTCCAACAGCTAAAAGAGCAGCTTCTATTGGATTGATAAACAAATTAGAAACCTCGACTGGCGTACTAATAGATCCGTCCCAGATTACTAGCCCTGGGTATACCGCTTGGAAGTGTTCATATCGTGTGGACGAGTGAGTTCTCAAAACCATTAGGAAAACTGTACCTTAAATTAAAATAGTTACAGCGCGACCCGGATATAAGAGACTGGAATATAATAAACACGGTTATAAGAGATATTTTCTCTGGTCCTAAATTAGAGCTCGTGTTATTGTACAGTGTAACCCGGATATAAGAATCCTGGATATAAGTGTAACTCGGGTATAAAAGAGCTGTCGGGTTCGGAGAAGAAGTCTTCTATATCCGAGTTACACTATAATTTTATTTTGAAAAAAAAACAATAGTAAAATAAAAAAAATAGAATTTAAAATTACACAATTAAAGTAAAAAACAGTAAACTTAAAATTTTAAATGATCAAACTAAAATAAAAAGGATTAACCAAAAAGTAAATAAATAAATATATATATATATATATATATATATATATATATATTGAAAATGCTAGCATGAAAAGTAATATGGTTAAGCTTAAACATGGAAAAGTAAAAGGACTAGTTGTTAAAACTTGAAAAGCAAAGGACAAGATATTCTAGTAAAAAATATAATAAATTTGTAATTTAAAATATTGCAGCATTTACAATTGATTATATAATGTTAAATTGAATTAAAATAAAAATCTTAATGCGGAAATATTTTAAGTTATAAATTTATTATATTTTTAATAGAATATATTGCTTTTTTATTTTCCAGTTTTAGCAACTAGTCCTTTACTTTTCCATGTTTAAGCTCAACCATATAATTTTTCATGCTCGCATTTTTCTATTGGAATCCATGATTTTTCCGGGCTTCCAATAAGTTCCCTTGTTCGTTGTTTAATTTCAGTCTTATTTTTATTTTGT
>NC_136483.1:135237136-135297136 GCF_053919585.1 Euprymna scolopes | reverse complement strand
AAAATGCAAAAAATTCAACAATTAAATAATTTTAATAAGTGTCCAGCATCTAATACAAATCCTAGTAAATCAATCCCCCTTATTGGAAACACTGAAGGGAACGACGAAACCAAATTATTGCCAGTATGTTTGGGAGAGGTTCTATAGGTCTATCAGGAAGTGGCCATTAAAAATGACAATCAGAACCTTAATAATGCAACTAACTATGTTTTAAGCTTATAACTACTTGAAAATATAATTTAAACCCTATTTTTTTCAATTAAAGAGACAAAGACTAAATCTTAAAAAAATATAAGGTTTAATAGCAAATTATGCAATATTTGTTTCTTTAAAGCGGTTTTCTTTAAAAAATATAAAGAAAACATATTTTGACTTGATTATATATATATATATATATATATATATATATAAATGCCAAAAAATCACTTGCCTAAAAAAATACTATTAAATGAGTAGTTCCATTCTTTATTATCCATATTTATATTTATTATTCCATGTATTGTTTAAATAAAAGGATTTTGTAAAGCGAGGGTCCTAGAAAAACGCATTTTTGTAACGTGTTTTGCGCGAAGCGTTAAATAGCTGCTCCTGAAAGTAAATTTATGAAGCATGGTTTCTTCCTAGGGCATAAATAATGTTTCATTTTTATTGCGTATGTTAAGCAAAATTAGTATTTTTTATCCTCCGTAGTTAAAAAAGAAACGCAAATTCACTTATAAGTTTTTCCCTCGAACAAAAAATCCGCTGAATGGATTTAAAAAAAAAATCATTTTAATGAAATACACGAATTTTTGATTGACATATTTTAATACTTCATCAACTAAACTTTTTTAAATATCTAAAAAAAAAGAAAACATTCAATGGAATAGAAACATTTGCCGTCAGCGTCTGGTATTTACATGACGATTTAAGCATAACATGAGCTTTCATTAAAAAAAAATCAACAGGTTTGTTTTAAAAAAAGGGTTTTACACTTTGGACTTTACAGGTAACTTTCCAAAAAAACTATTCTTTTTTTGTTTTAAATTATAATATCTTCTTTATTGATCTTTTATCGTCAATTTGTGAAATATAAGACTTTGGCACATAAATTAATGGTACTTGTTTTGTTTAGTCAAGACATTAAAAAATTAAAATATCGAAAAAAGTTTAAATTGTATGTATCCGTTATGGAACGAAGTTCTCCGAAAAAAATCACTTTTTCAGGAAAACTTGCACTTTTTTTAAAAGAAAGTTGGCAGTAAACGTTTCTTTTTGAAAACAGAATTTTTATTATAAAAAGAAAAGATGAATGCTTTATATGAACACTGTAAATAGTTAGGTGAAAGTAGAAAAAGTTTGATTTCTTGTTTCAAGAGAATGTACAAATTATTTTTTGTCAACAGATGTTAAGAAAAAAACCAAAAAAATTACTCCCATCATAAATTAATTATGCAAAAACTAAATAAAATGTTGATTTAGTGTTTCAACATTTGGACAACGCTCGGCTGAATCCGGTGATGATGGCCGGTCGAACGGTAAACTAATTGGAATCCGGTTTGTGTGTGGGTGGGAGCGTTTAATTCTGCATGAGTACTATTCTTTTTAATTTTGTCTTTTGTTCAATTTTTGTGTGGGCTTTTAGCGATTGCAAACTAACAAATTTAACCAAAATGCAAAGAATTCAACATTTTAAATAATTTTGCTCAGCTTCTAATACAAATCCAAGTAAATCAATCCCTCTTATTAGAACACTCAAGGGAAGAACGGAACCAATATTTCAAGCAGATTTGACACTAAGCTACCAGATTTTTATGGGTTGCTCATTAACTTACGATAAATCTTGTGAAGTATGCGCTTGTTCACGGTTGTTGTAAAAATGAAATGGAAATTTAAATTTCTCTCTGCTTTAATCTTTTTTTTCTAATTGTGCTTCTCCCAAACAAATATAATCAAATGAATAACATTCAACAATTCTACATTATATATAAAACACGAAATATTAAAAAATATATATTAACGAGAGAGAAATAATTCCATTTTTAAACGAAAAATGTCAGTTTGGTATATAAAAGGTCCGTTTAGATATGTCACGTGATGACACGCGATGTTAAATAATTGTCCCTAAATAAAAAAAATGGCCCATCCGAACAAAGAAAACCACCTATTTATTATAGAAAAATTAAGTATAATGTTATAATTAAAAAGAGATATGTAAAAGCACGCATGAGTACAGTAAAAATATTATACTATATTATTCCAGTGGTTATTTAGACTATTAATTACGAACGAACAAAGAGTTACATATATATATATATATATATATATATATATATATATATATATATATATATATATATATAGAGAGAGAGAGAGAGAGAGAGAGAGAGAGAGAGATTTACATTCTGTCGTGAAAAGTTTTGAATATCTTCCAATAGGTCCTAATGTGATCTTTCCTTTTTCTTTTTTTCTATCCTCTTTTTTCTATCCCCCTTTTTTAGAGAGCTCGCAATTTATTATATACTCTTTTCATACTTTTTTGAAGAGCTTCATTTTTCTTTAATTTCTCTATTATCCATCCTATTTTTCATTTTTCTTTTTGGCGTCGAGAGGTTCCAGGTCGCCTGATGAAGTCTCTTTGACTGAAACAGATAGCTATTTGTAGCGATCATGTTTACGCCAAATAATAAAAAAAATATTTTGCTCTTTTTATTGAGCACTATTTAACAACCTCGTTGTCTTCATTAGTTCTGACTTTTGAACACCTCAAACCTGAATATATATATATATATATATATATATATATATATATATATATATATATATATTAAGTAATGTGATTTATAATTTAAAAGTTTTAAAATTTTTAAAATTTAAAAATCAAAATTTAATTAAATTAAAAATCAGTTTCATAAGAAGGAACAACAACAAAGTCAATTATCTGATAATTGACTTTGTTGTTGTTCCTTCTTATGAAACTGATTTTTAATTTAATTAAATTTTGATTTTTAAATTTTAAAAATTTTAAAACTTTTAAATTATAAATCACATTACTTAATATTGAATTAGCTCTAGGACATTTAACTATCGAGCTTATTATATATCTAAATTACAACGAGCATTTCCTGTATTTTAATTAAACTAGTAATTTCACTATTACATTAAAATACACTTAGCTCTTTAGACTATTATTCTAATTTCCTTTAAATTATATATATATGTATATATATACATATATATATATATATATATATATATATATATATATATATATATATATATATGTATATATATTAGACATTATCGTGAAAGGTGTATGTGAACGGGTATTTATACACATATATATATATGTATATATGTATATATATATACATGTATATATATAGTGTATACGAATGTATAATTAAAACTATCTCTGCAACAGTGTAAGATTTCAGGATGTCAAGAACAGATATATTTTTTCTCATGAAGACAGAAAAAAAATTTGAATAAAACAAATTTTTTCTCAGAAAATTGGTTCAGTTTTTTGCCTTTATATGTTATCTGTTTTTATGTTTTTTTTATGAAAAAATGTTAAATTTATTTTTAGGAAATTCAGAAAAAAAAGAAAAGGCTCAGAAATAACAAATCAAAAAATAAATAAACGCACCTGGTATATTCAAACTTCCTTTCTGACATCTCTCTCTCTCTCTCTCTGTCTGTCAATCCCTCTCTCTTTCTCTCTCTCTTTCTTTATATTACTTCATTTCACTTGTCTTCTTTACATATGCCCCTCAATCTCGTTCTCGTTTTTCTCTCTGTGAACTCAGTGGCGGACAAGGCTAAGGGTAGATGACGGAGATATTGCTAAGATTGATTAACTATGTAAAAAGCCGGTCAGTGGTAGGGTGATAGTGTTGGAAAGAAGAGTTTGGTGACGGATGAGACTAAGTTCATTTTGGTTTATCCATCGCTCCGATGCAACTGATATCGCGCTCAGACAAGGCATATGTGTCGCTCAGACCAGATCTCAGATCAGATCAAACTAGAACGTCACACTTGACTGAAGCAGCGGCCAGAGACTGACAGACTAGTCTGTCTTTTCTTGTCTTACTCATTTATTATTATTTTTTTATTTTTAGTAAGTTTTTTTTTAACGTTTCAAACATATATATGTTGTCTCATTATTTTTTCGCCACTTTTCACTGTATGTTTGTCTCAAACCTGATTTTTCTTTTCAATTTGTGTTTTTTTCTTGGCACTCTGTACCCAACTTCTCTTAATTACATAGGTTACTATCTTGTGTGTAAACCAATGCTCAACACCCCCTCTCCCCACACACACACGCGTGCGCGCGAACGCGCTTACACACAAACAGTAGGATTAATATGATACCGTTACACATTTACGGGTAATGAACGCACCCAAATGTTTTTGAACAAAGAAATCTATATATCTTAAAAATGAAAATATTTGTGCTTGACGACACTTCTCAACCTATATACTCAACAATTTTTTTATCTATAGTCTTGAAATTTGGTATTTAGGGGATTCAGGCACGTGAAAAAGTGTTAATCTGTTTTCACCCGGAAAAGAAGCTGCTAAGATGTTCAAATTAAAAAAAAAATGCTAGGTGGGGATCGTCACATTTTTACGTTTGTCAACTGTTTTACGATTAGGCATGTGTGGCCAGAAAACATTACACCTTTTTTATGTTTATGGTTTATAAATGGTGTAGAAAACACTATTTATAGATCGTATCAAGCTGGTCTAATGTTATTCGTACTTGTCTCATTGTCTGTGGTTTTAATTTAGATTTCAGCTAGAGTTTTTTTTACTTATAAGAAATGAGCTGGAAATACCCGCATGTACATGTCTCCGTTTCTTTCCGCTTTTTTTTTTTTTTTTTTTTGTAATTCATTTTTTACGGAATTTATCGTTACGTCTAATTTCTACGCTATTTCTTTTTATTATTATAATAGTATAAGAATACTGCATTAATTAAAGTATAATATTTATGCGTATTTTATGACCGGGCAACGCCGGTCGGCCCACTAGTAATAATATTTAAGAGAAGCGTTCCAAACACAATGTCTTCTGTTTTTTTTTATTCCACCCGAATAAATCAGAAGGGATTGCAAATTTCACTGTTATGATGAGTAAACTTATGCATTTATGCCCTGAAATACTTATTTTTCTGTTTCAGATATTGACGGTGGAAGACTCTACAACAACACCCACTGTCATGGACATGCGTGATGAAACCGAGATGCATTATTGGATTCATTAATATAGAAGAAATGAACCAACCAGCATTCACTGCGCCTTACGTTACGAAACCGCTGCGATTGATGTCAGCACAGTTAGGAAATGTGGTCGTATATTTCGGATCGACCACAGAGATGTGATTTACAAAGTGCGCTCCAAAGTTTTAAGACCGTGACACCAAAAGGGGCTGGCAAAAGGTATTGAGAATAGAAGTGAGAGTATAGGACAATACATTCTAGATCGCTCGTTTTAGTGGTACCGCTTATGTGTTCGTAAATCTTTAATGTTAATAGGAGGTCTTACTTTGAAACGACCTTCGTAAAGTAATTAAGTATATTGTTTAATATAAAAACGTAAGGATAGTATTTACCATGAGCGCCCGTTCGTGGTTTACTTTGTTAGAACTTCCGCATGTCAACTAGATGAGTGTAGGTTCGATCTTTTAGTCTAGCCGCGCCCATGCCAGAGCTATGATACTACGAAACAGTCAGTCTGCAGATTACATTATATATATATATATATATATATATATATATATATATATATATATATATATATATATATATATATATATACCTTCCTTACAGGTTTATTAAAGTTTTTCTTGGAAAATTTGAATAAATTTTCAATATATATATATATATATATATATATATATATATATATATATATATATTGAAAATTTATTCAAATTTTCCCCCAAAAAAACTTTAATAAACCTGTCAGAAAGGTATACAAAATTTTAATTATTCGACTAGGAGTTTAAACAAATCTAGAAACCCCTTATTTCATAGAGTTTCGAAGACAGCGATTTTTCTCATTAGACAAATCGAACACATGGAACCAAGAAAAATCAAGCTGCATACCTCTAAGCTCAATATCTATTCTTCATCTCCTCCAATTACCTAATCATCCCCCAAATAAAATGATGCCAAATAGCCAAAAAGGGCCGTGGAGGATAGCAAGATAGAGGAGAGAGCGCTGACCAGATCTCCGGTGGACAAGTGCCAAGAGAACTGGGACCTTCGGGAGGCTTATTGACACTCAGAATCCAGTGGAGACCAATGGCCGCTGCTAGCGAGAAATCAATGGTAAGGGGTTGTTGCGATAATGTAAATTCATTAGCAAATATTATCGAAAGAGGCGGAGAGTATTGTAAATCAGGGGACACTTGCTGTAACCGAGCTTCCATGGAACACCACTGTGAGCCAATAATCATAACAATGTAAATAGAAAAAAAATACTAGACCAGACAGAAACAATATATGGCAAGAAGAAAAAGCAACTAGAAAAAGGTTTTTTTCATTACTTCAGAGTAAGTCGGTTTAAATCTCTTATTTAAAATCAATAGAACCTTCGTATATATTATTTGTAAGCATTTTTCGTTCTCTGCCTCCTAGATGGATTGTTAATGATATTTTCGGTTAGGAAATAAAATCGAAAGTAACAATATTTCCGAATAACGTCGTGATATATAAGTGTTGGCAATAGTGTTTATACTTGAAATGATCTCATTGGAATGTGAATGAGCATTTGAGTTTCGAATACATTGCATGGATAAAATCACTGCATCTAGCAACGCTGATGGGTAATAGACGCCTAAACACCTTTCTACAGATTACCCACACAGATATATATATATATATATATATATATATATATATATATATATATATATATATATATACACTCCCTATCTGTAAGTTAAGCTCCCTTATTAATAACATTACTGTTTTCCACGAGACTAATGAAATACTCATGTGTATATAGATTTTTCGGGTCATTCAATAGGGGTAATATATATATATATATATATATATATATATATATATATATATATATATATATATATATATATGCTTTGAAGAGCCAAGAGTAATACAGAAAACTGGTAATTTGAATGGAAAACAAAAGCAAAAAGATGGACTTGTATTGAAACCACGCTAAACAAGTATCTAATTATTTTTATTCATAAAAAATATTTCACTATCATCAGTAAGCTAAAAGTACTGTTTCTGCGTGCCTGAATTTTGCCCCATTTTGGATATTACTTTTATTTTCTTCTTGTTAATCAATGGAGGACTGTCAGGAATTAATAAAGACTTTTACACAAGGACTTTACATAACTTCTAACATATCAGTAGCCTATTACTGATCGTGAAATATGCTTAAATATGATATTCTTAATAATGCACATTTTGTATTTATAATTATACTATACTAGCAAAAGTACCCGTGGCTGACTGGGTTCAAAAACAGCCTACAGAAAATGGACTCTGATTTATGAAAGTATGATAGGTTATGAAAAGGAAGGGTTGTAAAGAGATAGCTTCGAACTTGAGGGTATACAAACTAAAGCAAAATATGACGAAAGTAAAAATAAAATAGATAAACCCCATAATTTATTATACCATACCTGTTCACACTGAAACACTTATTCGGTGGATCTATATTAAATAAACCTTATTAAACTTTGTGACATATTTCGATTCTATGGAGATTAGGCGGGAACGAACACCCCATTATTTTATTATACCATATTTCTTCAAACTGAAACATAGTATACTAACTCAAATCAAAGTATACTAACGCAGATAGATTTGATAAGTCTTTATTAAAGTGTGTGCTATTCTATGGAGGTCAGGCGCGAACGCAGACCCCGCAATTTTATTATACCATCCTCTTTAAGTTAAAACATACTTATCAAAGTATTCTTATGTACATCTATATCAAAAACACATGTAAACGTTTTTTTTTTTTTAATTTTAAAATTTTTTATTTCCATACTTTGTGGACCAGGCGCGACGCAGACCCCACAATTTTAATGAACTACCGTTCTGCCAGATCAAACATACCCATTCATGTGTCTCGATACATCTTCTATCATTATATGTAATCAGTTTTTTTTTTAAATAATCAACCATATAGGAGCGTATTCGTGACACACACACACACATTCAGCTTTATATTTTCCCAATATATAGTAAGATTTTAAATTTTAAAAAAAATTAGTCTTGCGCCACCACTGAGAATCGAAACGAAAACTTTTATCATACGACTTACTTTTTCATTTGACGTTAATGTCTGAGTTATGAGTACATGTTTACTGCGAATCGAAAAATTAAAACATGAACCAATAGCTATTAAGTTACGCATGCATATTAGTAATGCCGTCGTTCGACTTTAACCTGGCAAATTCCATTTCTTTAATTTTCGCGCCGATTTTCCCCGGCTTCAACCTAACTATAAAGTTTCGCAAAGAGTCGAATATCCCCATATATATTTGGTTTCATGCCTGTAGACTAAAAAATGACAGAGGAGTCTGTTAGGCATATTTTTTAAACAAATATATACATATAAATGTATATCGATAGAGTTTTCCGTTTACTATCAACTTTTTACGCAAATTTTACGCAAATATAAATAATGGAGATTATCTACATGAATATAATTACACGTAATGATTGACTAAAGATGATAATCTTCTGAGAAAACCGAAAAACACAATAGGGAATTAAATAAAATGAATGCTTAAAGAATATGCAAATTAGTTGGATCCTTTGCCGAGAAATGCAATTCAACGACCCATGAATAAGAAAATTGTATTTTCTTTTGAAATAAATAGAAAAAAAGTGTTTTTAATATTAATATCCATACACGAAAATCCAAATTTATATATATATATATATATATATATATATATATATATATATATATATATATATATATATATATTTCTTTTCAAGGGAAATAAGGTAAGAAAAAAAACCGATAAAAGTGTTCGATATGTTAATAGAGCGGGCTCAATAAAAAATTAAAAAATTATATATATATATATATATATATATATATATATATATATAACGTTCAGTTTGTTGACATATATTTATCTACATGATTGATTTATAGATTATAATAATACTGTTATGGCTTTTTATTTTAAAATTTCAATGTTTCAGATTTGCATTTGACCTATAGTAATTACACAGTAAGAAAGCAGTGTTATTTGAATTTCGCTTTCTTTATAAAACTTCTTAGGTGTTCAAGGTTATAGATTTTCCCAATCCAAATCCTGTAATATATGCTTATGAAAATTCGAATAAGGATACATAAAATGAGTTTTAGTTGCAGTAATATTTTGAGTTTAATCTGCGTAAGAATTTGCATAAAAGTGGTGCAAAATTGTTCAGTTCAGGGAAATTAAATTTACTCGCCTCTGTTTGTATTTCTTTTCGTATATATGATTGCGTTTATGTACGCCTATGTACGTGATGATGCTTTATACAAGTAATAGTAACTAACGCATCTCCCGCTTCCAAAAGTTGGAGCATTTATGACTCGTCGGAGATTCTCATGTTTCCCTGCAGAAATGTGCCCACTGTATCGTTTCCCTTTCAACTCTTTATCTTTCGAGAATCAATTACCGCTGTAACCCCCTTTCAAGAAAAAAATCTCACTTCCGATCTCGGTCCTCTACTTCAACCAACCGAAAACACCACACACCAACCATCAAACCACCGACGTATGATATTATTCCTTCCTTCCTCGGTGTCCTATTCAAATTCTGTCACATTTACTCTTCAAGACGTACTTTTATCTCACGTCGAACTTGTGTCTACTGTTCAACTCTGGTAATACCTTCCGAATCTATGATATGGGGCTACCACCTTGAGATGAACATCTCTAAACAGAATCACACACAGACACACACACAGACACAGACACACACATACCCCCCACATATATATATATATATAAATATATATATATATATATATATATATATATATATATATATATGTTGGGGTACCAAATTGGTTAAAGGGAAAATTATTCCCAACTCGCATTTAGGTAAAAATGCACTTTCATAAATAATTGAATTCATTCAAAACATATCGCTAAAACCAAAATAAACAACGTCTAAGAAAATAGTAAGTAATAGCAGGAAGACAGGCCGTTGCCCGGGATTGAATCATGATCAACGACAGTTTCAAAATCCTATACTTCTTATTGTCATGGGAATTGGTGAAATCGCCCATTTATTTTTTAAATCAAATCGATCGATTGCCTGGTCTAGTTAGAGACATATCAGGGTGAACCAAGAGGAAGTTTTGCATTCCTTCTACAGAGTGACTTAGTCCGAAATACATTGTAGTCAACATTGCACAACCTACTGTTGATTTTTAAAATTATATATATATATATATATATATATATATATATATATATATATATATATATATATATATATATATAATAGATTGAATTAAATTTTAAAACGCAAAAGTCAAGTATCATACTTCAGTTGAGTTCTAAACAGAAACGTTCATTTCGAATGCGCCTTTCTCATATAAAACAAACAATTCTTGATTTTATAATGCCTGACATTTCTGTTGGTGTAGCTATAATAGTTTGAATTTTAGTTTAAAATAAAATGGTCAAATATCAGGGTTCATTTGTGCTTTGATCAGAAACATTCATCTCGCATGCGTCCATTTCATATCCAAGAACCTACTGCTGATTTTATATGCTGGACATTTCTGCTTGTGTCGTTGTAAAACTTCTCAATTGCACTTGTGATGTTAGACTGTATAAGGTGCTAACTTTAGTCAAAATCGCCTGTTCCTTGTTTTATCGGACATTTTGGGTTATAGATTATCGATATGTATCGAAGAAAAAACCTTTCTATAAACACTGCCAGATAAATAAAGTACATTTCTGAAATTTTCTAAAAATCGGCTCAGCCATCTTGAAGTCCATAAGGAATAAACTCAGTATATATAAATATATATATATATATATATATATATGTATACACTCACACACACACACACAAACATATATACATACACACACATACACACACACACACACACACACATATATATATATATATATATATATATATAAGAGCAAATAGTTAATAAAACATGTTAAAACACACTTCGAAATAGAGTTAAACACATATTTAATCTGAAACGGAAACACTTAATAAGTGGATAGTCCTTAATTCGCGGAGTTTCGAAGAAATACTTTCTTCTTATCAGAGGGTAGGAATTAGCAAAATGCAGGATCGGATTTTACATACAAAAGTATTTGATTAAACTGCAAGTAAGTCAAAGATAACAAAAGTGAAGCAGAGGGAGTATGGTGAAGAAAATGGTGATTTCACTTGAATGGATAGTCAGGTGAAAGGTAAGGTATCCAATGACGGTAAAATCCAAAAATATAAGTTTTTTATATATGTGTGTATATAATGAAAATTGATGAATAGTCTTTTAGAAACAACTTCAAGAAATGTTTAATTGTTGAATGAGCAGACAAAATATTTTAGAAACGTCGATAAGACGGAAATATTTTATTGAAAATCATTAAATATGTTTAAAACTTGACGTTTTTCTTATTACCTGCTTCTCTGGCTATACTGATATGCAGAAGTTTAAATGTAAAGTAAACCAACATCTTGTTAATCTTTTCAAGGCCTGGTCCCAAATAGAAGCACTTTATATCCAAGTGGCGATTTGCTTTATTAGGAGTGAAGATAAGTAAAAAATAAAATCAGTTTGGATAGACAAATATCTGGAAAAGTCGGTTTCCGTAAATGCAATGTCCTTAGTGTCGTTTTATCGTAGCATTGTGCATATGCTGTTGTACGTTGAAGTGCTAGTAAAATATTTTTACTTTGAGTGTATTTAGACTCATTAGTGTAATGAGAATTTCATAAAAGCTCTTGGCAGCATCTTCAAGAAAAATGTATTTATATTTAAACTGTTATTTATATAGGAATTGGTAAAGAAAGGAAAAAAAACAATGTGTATATATATATATATATATATATATACATATATATATATATATATATATATATATA
The DNA here is from genome assembly GCF_053919585.1 of Euprymna scolopes. Taxonomy (NCBI): domain Eukaryota; kingdom Metazoa; phylum Mollusca; class Cephalopoda; order Sepiida; family Sepiolidae; genus Euprymna; species Euprymna scolopes. The sequence goes on along the minus strand of NC_136483.1, from coordinate 135,285,039 downwards.
TATATGCCCACTTCATTTAACCACATAATATGCGAAAGTATAGATTTATGCGTAAACTTTAAGTATTTATTTCAACAGTACTCAATACATAGGTAGAACTAGGTAGTAACTTATAAAATATTTTATAACTTACTATATATATATATATATATATATATATATATAGAGAGAGAGAGAGAGAGAGAGAGTAAGTTATAAAATATATATATGGCATTTAAGCTACACAGAATATTCCGCGTTTCATCCACGCTAGGATACATCAGGCTTATGCGAGGAGTTGTGGTCGTCTCGCGTTTTTATATACGCACTTTATATTGAGTTTTATTTCTAGTTTCATCACACCCTTCCCAATCTCAATGAGCAGGCAGTTACAGGACAAAAGCACAGTTGACCTCCGTTTCACCCTTCCTTTGTGTGTGTGCTATTTTAGCGGAGAGAGTAGATATTTAGCGTTTTTACCTATTTTAAACCAGGTTAAATGTGTTTTGTATGCTAGTTTATATATATATATATATATATATATATATATATATATGATAATTTATGTATGTATTTTTATTTTATTTATTTTTTATTGTTATTGTTAATTTTAAAGTTATTTTGTATCGCTATCCTAGAGTAAAGTTTATTCTGTTAACACAGTTGTTCGCAATTTCTCTCCTACAGTTTAATAGATGTTGGAAAATTTTTCGTGAAAGCATTATCTACATGGATCGTCTAGGTCTTTACATGTGTTTGCTTGTCTTAATATTACCATTCGACTACCGGCGAACGCCCGCTTTCTTTGAGTTTCCAGTATTTGTTTGATAGATTTTTTTCATTCGGTGTCTTTTTATTTATGAATGTAATTTTGTGATCATAATATCGGGTGTTGAAATCTAAGGTAATACCTACGTAATATTTCTTGTTATTTGGGTTTTGTTTCGCAAATATTATGGCCTGGTAAACTATGCTTTTGGTTAGACATTATGTATAAATATTAAATAAAAGCAATGAAAACAACAACAAATTAAACAATAAAAAATGTGGACACCATGACAAATATATATATATATATATATATATATATATATATATATATATATATATATATATGTATATATATATATATATATATTAGTGTTGGGACGATTATCAGAATCGGGAATAAGAAAAATCGACAAATTTGGGGGGTATCGGAGTTGTTATCGGAATCGAAAAAATTGGTTTCTATTTTCCGATGCCAAAACGATTTTTTTAATTGCCATTTTTGTTTGATTATTTTTAAGCAAGACCATGTATTGTTAGTAATAATGATAAAATAATAAATATTTATCGATTTTAAAATACTAGTAAAGCTATAATCGATAGATTATCATTCACAATAGTAATTTTATGTTTAGTAAATATCTGCATATTTAACATGTTATTTTTTTTCGGTAAGCGGGGAAAATAACAACTATATAGTTAAATATGAGATTTATGAAGAATCGGAATCGGCATCGGTAATTGTATCGGAATCGGGAAACATTGGGATCGTCCTATCACTAATATATATATATATATATATATATATATATATATATATATATATATGTGTGTGTGTGTTCATCAATATTTTCTCTTTATTTCAAAGTTATCTGAAGCTTACTTATCTGTGCGAGATTATGTAAAATACATCATATGTGGTGCGTTTGTACATAAATATTATGTTTTTGTGTATGTCGCTGGAATATGTACAATTTGATTTTTTACGCGTATGTTTCTTTTGAAAAAAGAATAAAAAAACATTCTTTTCACGTCAATAATGCACCAGGTATTTTGAACTATTTTACTTTCATGTTATTTCAATCAGCCAGTATAAGACATGACTGAAATGGAGACGAAACAGTGAAGTATATAAAATATTTCGTTATTTATTTTACTTTTTTATTTTGCATCAAGTTGGGATATTATTTCCCTAATTTTAATCATAAAATGATTGATGCTCCTATTGATTTAGACGTAAGACTTTCTAACATTTATATCTATATATATTTTTTTACATAGTTTTTCCTTTGTTGCAAGTGACGTTCAAATCCTTCTAGACACTTGCGAAGAAGTCCACAATAATCGCAAGTATGCGGATGGAGAGAGCGTGCTGCTTGATGATTTCATTTTCTTTGGTCCTAAGCCTAACGTCATTCACTTTATTAATGCAGGACAAATGTTAGATACTCTAGTTATACACTGTTTTCCAAGTCTTCCAGTTATTGGCACAGTAGTGAATGTTTTTAGCGTCCATATAATTAGTAAGGTTAGCTACACACATCTCAAGATCCACGCGCGTACAAGACTATTTTTCCTGTAAGGAAATGCCAAGTAGCCAGATATGATTACATATCATACTGATCACTTTCACTAAGAAAATGCAATTAACCCTTTTTAATTTTATAAAGAGAAAGAAATACTATAATATAAAACTATTTTATATTGGAGTCATGATAAATAACTATATTTTTAACAGTTTTATTTCATTACAAAACGGACCCGCATACGACCATATAGCATTTTTATTAGCGTGAAGAATTATATCTGTCGCGGAGACTATAGTAAACACTTGATACTCGAGATTTTAAAACCTTTTTTTCAGGTCCTCATAAAAAGTTTTATATTTTACTTGCTGGACAGCCGGTGTTTCCTTGTTAAACAATACGCTTAAACATGATATTTTAATTTATGCAGATTGTGTACGCATTATATAAAATCAATCCTCTATTGAATATTATATATTACGAAAAATAATTTGCTCGGTGGACTAATTGGTAAACAAATAAAAATTATAATGATAATATCGTTCATCAAATTCTGTCTTTGTCACGTCAGCTGATAATTGGGAGTGACGATGAATGTCCTGAGAAAAGCCACTTCTAATTAATAGCTACTTTTTAAATATGCAAACGAAGAAATGATTTGCAGCGATTTTAAAATGTAAATTGAACTCATTAATAAAAAAAAATAAAATAAAATGGTGAGATATAACTGGGCTTGAACAAGGGGATCATTCGATATGTAGTCGAATGATCTACCATTGAGCTACATGTCCAGATATACATTTACTGTTTTTTTTTTGTTTTTATTTTTAGAAGAAATGATTTGCTAAGCTTTTATTATTTCGCTTACCAGTGTCACGATAAATATTTGTCTGTAAAAATTCTTGTCTTTACCTACAAAAGAGAAATATTGATTTTCGATACTTATCGGATTAATTTCTGTACACAACCTCTCTGCAAACACATACATTATCGCAGTGTTAAATTTGCGGAAGATTAGCTCAGCCGTTTTGGAACCTATGGGGAAGGAACTCACAAAGTGACTTTTATATTATAGTATGAAATCCTATCGAACATTGACTGAATAAGTTCTATAAAAGTAGACCATTCTATCTCTCTCAGTGATTTTTTTCACATGTCCTTTGCAGGTCTTGTACGTTTTTTTATTTTTTTTATTTTTTCACAATGTTTGGATTTTTGCTATTTAGCTATGCTTTGTGAGAGGGCATTTTGGATCTGTTCTTGGATTGTTCTTTATGAGAGTGCATTTTATATCTGTTCTTGGATTGTTCTTTGTGAGAGGGCATTTTGGATCTGTTCTTTGATTGTTCTTTGTGAGAGTGCATTTTGGATCTGTTCTTGGATTGTTCTTTGTGAGAGGGCATTTTGGATCTGTTCTTGGATTTTTCTTTGTGAGAGGGCATTTTGGATCTGTTCTTTGATTGTTCTTTGTGAGAGGGCATTTAGGATTTGTTCTTGGATTGTTCTTTGTGAGAGGGCATTTTGGATCTGTTCTTGGATTGTTCTTTATGAGAGTGCATTTTATATCTGTTCTTGGATTGTTCTTTGTGAGAGGGCATTTTGGATCTGTTCTTTGATTGTTCTTTGTGAGAGGGCATTTTGGATCTGTTCTTGGATTGTTCTTTGTGAGAGGGCATTTTGGATCTGTTCTTTGATTTTTCTTTGTGAGAGGGCATTTTGGATCTGTTCTTTGATTGTTCTTTGTGAGAGGGCATTTTGGATCTGTTCTTGGATTGTTCTTTGTGAGAGGGCATTTTGGATCTGTTCTTTGATTGTTCTTTGTGAGAGGGCATTTTGGATCTGTTCAGTGTATTTGAAGGGATAAACCAAGGATTTAAAGAGCAGTAATCTACGTCGCATCACGTACGGCTTTCCAGTTTGTTTCAACGTCATTGGTTATTTTTAGGGTATCTAAAGCATAATCATGTTGATTAAATTAAAATCTCTGAATTTCTGCAGTATTTCAGAGACAAGACAAATATAAATTGGAATAGGTTACCCTGTTATGAGTCTATGCTGTACTCACTGACTAAGTTTTAGAGGTGGCAACTGATCTAAATGGAGCGAGTTATTTTGAAGTCATGCATATGGCGCCGCTTCGTGATTACATAGCAAATAAGATGCCAGTCGTTTGAACGAAGATCCATTCACATTTTTTTGCAAAAGTTTTTGGTCCCCCGACAAAAGAAGGGTGGACCTGTAAATTCAATCTTGTCCGTTCATCCGTTCGTCCGTTCGTCTGTCTGCATTTTTCTCAATAACTAACTAAGTTACCGACAATGATATATTTTACCTGTCCCCGTCGATATCAATTTATCACCAGTGGAATCGCTACATGTAGGGCATGTGAATCTAAAATTTTAAGTTGTCAGAAAAAAAAAACGCAAAAATGATTTGATTATAGAGTTTATAGAGTGATTTTGTGAATGCTGATGGCATGGATGTGCCAAGATATGCCACGGAAAAAGTGAAAAACCGACCTCAGGTTTTATATGGGAGATTTTCACCAAGATGAATTATTCGCAAACACAGATGTCGTATTTTCCCCGGTCTAAACACGCCACAGACACTAACATAGGCATTTCTAAGTCCCGTCAATATATATATATATATATATATATATATATATATATATATATATATATATATATATAAACTGTGTCAATCGCTTTATTGCAGATTAATAAAATATAAATTTCCCCAAATTTTAGTCAAATCCATGCGATATTCACGAAGTTATGACATTTTATTTATTATCAAGTAATTTATGCTGTCATCGATTTATTGCAGGTCTTTTAAAATGCCCCAAAATGGGGCGATTAACGGCAGAATGGGTTGTTCATCAAAGATTAATCTATGGAGCTGGAAAGGGATCCAAGAACTTTGGTTTCATTCTTGAACAACCCCAACATCAAACCGAGAAAGGATAATTGACCCAGGAGAAATCTTTTACATCGTAATATTCGGAAAATTCGTAGGGAAGTCAACTGAAACCCAAACAGCACCATTGCTTCCATTTTTGCAAGAGCTGAAATCGCAACAAGCCGATGTCTCACAAGTAGGACTTTTTTTGTCATGGTTCTTGTGAGCTGCGACGTTGTTTGGCTTTGGAAATAATTGTGTGTGTATATATATATATATATATATATATATATATATATATGCATATGCATATATACGCGCACGCGCACACACACACACACACACACACACACACACACACACATATATATATATATATATAAATTATGACTAATATTTCTTGACAGAAGTTTTCCGTCTCTTTCTGTTACAGGTGTGAACCCGTGTGCAGGTAAGTGGCTCTTTAATCAAGCTTGAACTTCACAAGCACGTTCATATATGTGAATCACAAACTTACGCACTATTAAACATGCTAGTATGCTAACATCCTGGATCAACAAACAAGACAAAAAGGTTGCTGACAGACATATCGACGCATAGAAATTCGAGGATGAATCCAACAATTCCTTTCCCGAGTAAGAGAAGGAAGATGTACGTCCAAAAGGACAGAGTAATGTCTTCGAAAATTTATTATTGATATCAACGAACTCTCAGCAATTGAATATTTATGTTCGATCAACGATCTTGATAAGAAAACAGGGTCAACTTAAATAGGGACGATCAAAGACCCATTAGTAATTATCGTTTGGTCACTAACGAGTAATTAATGTTGGTGCGGAGGGTAAGAAAAGATAATGGTCAAGTCTTTGTTGATAGATGTCCAGGTGTTCGGTCGGATAGTCTTTTCCATTTTTATCGAATACGATCTTTAGAAAGTCACTTGGCTACACGCCTCGCTCCTTTCACGGTTGAAATATCGAAATTAAATATGTATTGCTGTTTATGGTGTTGATATAGAAATATCAAATATTAATCATTTGACTCTCTTAAATAAACATGGATACCATGTTGTAAAAATTTCTGAGTGTATGGAATGAGAAATTATATATACTATGTAACATGTTATCCTATATCTCGTTCCTCTTTGTCAATGGTCTCTGTCTATCGCTCTCTCGTTCTCTCTATCTTTTTCTCTCGATATCTTTCTCTCTCTCTCTCTTTCTCTCATATATATATATATAATATATATATATATATGCATATATACTGTTCAATATATGATGACGTATATGTATATGTGTGTGTCTGTGTGTAGTAAAATACGCTTAAATATGAAATACAGAAATAGTGTATGTATAAAACGTGACGTTAAAAAACTGAAGTAAAAAAACGTAAAGGAACTTAGCCACGTACATGAGTGTATTATATTTTATCTACACAGTTTATTTCTCTAAATTTAAAACAATACTCGACCTGGGATCGAAACTAAACCTAAAGACAGTCAATAAAGTAAAATAACTATTAGGCCACTTGACACGATCTTTAGAAAGAGTTTTCAAACTAATTATAATGTGAACGATTTGCGCATGCCCAATCGTGAAATAGTTGACAAATAGACCAAAATCCGATGGCCCTAAAGTAAAAATTTCTCAATTTTTGATCCCTTTAGAAACCCTTTTTTCGTGAGAAAAGTGTTTCATTTATCTTTACACCCTATATACCAAATAGAGTAAGAATTTGTGGAGTATCTAGAGTGAAACTTGCCCTCAAACATACATATTCTCACTTTTAATGTTTATACATATACTATATATATATATATATATATATATAAAGGTTTAATGTGGAGCTACGAAGAGGTATTAATCTTGTAACACTAACGAATTGTCACGCATTTTTGTATATGTACAGTATCGCAAAAAAAAAAAAAATCCGAACTTGTAATTTTTTTCAAAAACCGCAAATTTAAGCTAAATTGAATGTAACTGTTTAAAAAAAAACACACCTCATTTGATTCGCCTTTTATTCCTCTATAATTTTTCTGGTCATAGTTTACTTTTAATTGAAGTATCCTTGTATTCACGTCAATTTAAAAACTCGAGAAGGCAAAAAGAAACACCGCAGCAACAAATGAACTTAACAACCAGCTTCAAATATCCATCTCTTATCGTAATTGTTTTTGTCTCAGGTTATACAGCGTAAAATTAACGCTATATGCCTTGACTTTCTCTTGGTGATCGTCAGGAGCTCGTTGATCTCCACTTTTCGAGTTTATATAATCAAAAAATCTAGATTGAAATGTAATACGAAAACTACTTCAGTGTTCGTGATGTCCCAAAATCTGTTCGTACTAGAGTTACTTCTTAAAGGGAAGACAATGCTATGAAGATCCAACAACAATGTAATCTTGTTAAAGTGCTCTCCTTCTACAGTTAAGAACAGATTGATGGAATTTAATTTATGAGTATGATTTGCTAATGATTTCTGTACAGACAGAAAGCGCTGTCTGGACTATGTCAGGTGCGATGAAGATCATGACTCTTCATATTGATCGAAAGTGATTTTTCTCGACGAAAGCAAGTTCAATAGACTAGGCAGTGATGTTAGCCAATACATCCGTCGAAGGAAAGAGGAATAATTTAATCCTAGGTGCACAGTTTTAACGTTGCAAGGTTGTGGAGGTTGGGGGCCTATAATTTTCTGCCGTCTTTTAGCCGAAATTTAGATGATAATATCACGCAGGATAATGCTACCATTCGAACATATAGCAATGTCAAGAGGTTCCTTGAAGAGCATGATATTCCGTGTTTGGATTGGCCTGCACAATCTCCAAACCTACATCCTCTCGAAAACGTATGCCAATACACAAGCAACAGCTACGCAATAATAACATTTCAATCTGGAAGAACTTTGGATGAAAATTAAAGAGAATTGGGATGCCCTTTCACATGAGTATTGCCGCAGATTAATTAAGGAAACCCCAAACGAATGCAAGCTGTCAAATTGCAAAAGAATCCTACTAAATAATTACTGGTTCCTTGTGTTCCTGTTGTATTTGTGTTGCATTATTGTTCTTAAGTTACATTTAAATAACAGTTTTCTATGGTGCGGTGTTTCTTTTTGCCTTCTTGATTTGAAGTAATTTTTTTTAATTGAGGTGACCACTTGGATACTTCAATTAAAAGTCAAATATGACCAGATAAAATTATAGAGGAATAAATGGCGAATCAAATGAGGTATGCTTCAGCGGTTTTATTTTGAAATGTTGAAACAGTGCGTCAAGGGTGTGGATTCAATATAGAAACGTTAATTTAATTGTAAAGTTGGAGAAAGAAAAGTCTGTTTGTAACTCACATCCTTGACGTTATTCTCGCGTTGCCTACGCACTGTTCTAACATTTCAAAATACAACCGCTGAGATAGGTGTATCAGAATTTTTGTAGGAATTTTTGACACCCCAAACACGAAATTGCGAAAAAAATATAAAAAACTCGTAATTTCTCTTATAAAAGTGGGTTGTTTATTTTCTTTATGGATTATACTTCGAAAATAAACTATTAAAGTTATTTATTTATTTTATTTTTTATCTTTTTTACACAGTGATCACCACTTATCAAGGCCCGGAAGCCACTCTGGGATAAGGGTTATTGCAAGTACATTACGTTAGTGTGGAGATTTGATGAAATGTTTACTTAAGGGGGCGGTTGATTAGGAATTTGTTAACGTTGGACTTGAAAACATCCAAGTTGTAGTCCGGTGGGAAGCAGGCAGACGGAACAGAGTTCCACAGGCGTGCAGTTCTAAGAAATAAGCTTTGTTCATGGAATCCGCGTTTTGATTTAGGCACAGATAAAGAGTGGGGGAAATTTTTCACAGTGGATTCAGCTAGACGGGTGTTTTTTGTGAAAGTTTAGCGAGGGGGGACCAGAGATTGGAGTTCAGACGAGCACCTGCCATGGAAATAACGATAAAACAAGGATAGGCTGGCAACGTCTCTTCTGTGGGAGAGAGGTCGCAGGGTAGAGAAAAGGGCATCCCCCACTAAGCCACGAAGTCTATTTTGTACTCTATCAAGGCAGGATAGGCTGTTTTTAGCAGCTCCTGCCCAGATATGGCAACAGTATTCCATCCTTGGACGTACTTGGCTTTTATATAGATAGAGAATTGCATCAGTAGTGATATATCTTCTGGAGCGGTAGAAGGATCCCACCATCTTTCCAGCGACCTTGGCAACAGACTTGATGTACGTGTTCCATTTCAGATCAGGAGTAAAGGTCAAACTCAGAAGCTTGTCAAAACACGGGGCCTAACCCAGAGGAGAGCCATCCATCACAATTGATGCCAGATGGGGATCAGAGCGATGATGATGTAAGGATAGGAGTTTGGTTTTGGATGCATTAAAGGTAACCAGCCACATCTTCCCCCACTGAACAACGCGCTCAAGATCAGAGGAGAGAGAATCAGAGAGAACTTTGTCATTTACAGCCTTTGATGTGTTGCCATAGATAGTCGAGTCATCAGCATAGATGTCAACGAATGATTTAAGTATGTGTTTAGGGAGGTCATTGATGTAAACCAGGAAGAGAGTTGGGCCCAGGTTTGACCCCTGAGGGACTCCAGCATTGATATTGCAGGCCTCCGATTTTTCTCCATCTACCACTACCCTTATGAGCCTATCGGAGAGAAATGATTTAATGATTGAGAACACATTTCCAGTTATACCGTAGGTGGAAATCTTGTGAAGTAGACCCTTATGCCATACCTTGTCGAAGGCCTTTGATATGTCAAGAGCAATTGCCCTAGAAAGGAAGCCTTTGTCAAGAGATTCACTAATCCTGTGGGATATAACCGTCAGCACATCTGCGGTAGATCTTGCAGAGCGGAAACCATATTGCGTGTCACGAAGAAGCTTATTTCTACTGAGGTGGTTGACTACTTCTCTATTTAATATGGATTCCAGCAACTTAATCATAACACACAGGAGACTTATTGGTCTGTACTGAGAGGGATATGACTTAATATCTGAATTCTTAAATACAGGGCAAACTGATGAGGTCTTCCAGGGAGTCGGAAAGCACTTCTCCTTAAGGCAGCGCTTAAACAGTTTCGTAAGTATGGGAGCAAGTTTTGGTTGAAGCTTTTTTAACACTATAATTGAGATGCCATCAGGGCCAGTTGCTTTACTGGAATCTAGGTTCTTGATTAGCTTGGCGACCTCATGCACGGATATTTGTATGCTACCTAGCTTGTTCTGTGTTATAGGAGGAACTATGGGGAGTTGATGGCCTTCGTCGCATAGGGTAGAATTAGCTGCAAAGTTCTTTGCAAATAGTTTGGCCTTGTCTGACGCTGACGAGATGACCTCTGGTCCATTGATAATAGTTGGGATAGAACGCACACTTATGTTCAGGATCCCATTTGTTATTTGCCAAAAGTGGTGGGAACCAAGTCGCTGATTAGCTACTTTGGATTTAACAGACTCTGCATATAGTTCTCTTGCATTTTGTATTGCTCTTTTACAGTGGTTGCTGGCAGTCCTGAAAGCAGCTTTAGTCTCAGTGCATCTATTGCGTTGGTAGCTATGGAAAAAGTGATTTCTGTGTGCGATAGCAGCAGCACATTCTGGGGAGAACCATGGCTGGCTGTTAGGTTTTTGTTGAAATTTTTAGATGGTATGAATTGGTCTATGCCTACAATTAACCATTCGGTCAGATCTGATACTATAGAGGACACTTCCTTTTTAAACATGGAGTGCAGAGGTAAATCAGATATGAATGTACGGAAGCTATCCCAGTCAGCCATAGAGTGTCGGTATAGAGTACGGTGGAGGGGTACGTCTGGGGGCTTCTTACATTTCGTTTTTATCTTAACTGATACCACGGAGTGGTCGGAGGATCCTAGAGGAGAATGAACGGAACATGAACATAGCTCAGGGGAAGTTGAGAGAAAAAGGTCTAAGAGGCTTGCATATTGACCGGGTGTATCGGGCACACGGGTGGGTTCGCGAACAATCTGAGTGAGGTCATAAGCAATGGCTAAATCATGACAAAACCTCCCCTCATCATCTGTCTTATTTGAATGGGTCAGCCATTCCACGTTATGGACGTTGAAGTCACCACAGATGTGGATGTTAGCCGAGGGATGTGAAGACAATATGTGGTCTATTTTCTCAGATATGCTCTTAAAGATAGTAACTCCGCCGTTGTGGGGCCTATAGAGGGCAAATATAAATGCAGTGGTGTTAGCAAGTGCAACCCTGAAGCACATATAGGGTAAAATAGGATCTTTTCTAGAGATATCCCTGCCACACGGGAAGCCATCCTTAATGTAGGCACATATTCCATGCCCATGGCGATCTTGGGTGTGAGATTTAGCTGTTAAATTAGAGTATCCGTTAATTATGAACTAATCTAGGGAAGTGGTCGGCCCTATTCCAGTTTCACTTAGAAATAATATGTCCGCTTTCGTCTCCTGTAATTTTGTTTCAACCTCTGGAAGGTTGGAACGTAGACCCCTGATGTTGGAGAAGGAGACTTGGTAGTAGGGCTCTACGTTGGAAGATGGGGTTCTGGGTTTAATCGAGTTTTTATTCTGGAGATATTTCATGTTGAGGTGTTGGGATTTGTGGAATAGGTCGGCATACTTGATTAGAGCAGTACAGAGAGGTAAAGTAAGAGAGAAAAAGACAGGAAATTTTTTTTGTAGCACACGAAAAGGTAAAGCCGTAACAATTACCCACTAGTATGGCATCGAGAGGCCCCACCAGAGATTATGTCATGGTCTAGATCCACTCACCAAATGGCAATACAGCAGTCCCAGTACTTTGCGCCTGCTGATAGGACAGCCTCCTTAGTGGTTAATCCAAGGTGCTGGTCCCTGACTATCAGGCGGATAACGTCAGCCCAGACAAAACGTTTACCTCCAGCACCCTTATTAGTGACATGGCCACAAGGACAGACAGAGACAGAAAAATTTCCGACATCTCAGACTACTGGTCACCAAGTACTACCGACCTTTAACCAGCTTTTTCTTCACCCTTTGTCAGAAAAAAAATCACTCATTGAATGAGGACTGAATGACAAAATAGGAGAAGCGAGAGTTACTGGAGCTGCCGATAACACATCCACTGTATTATCTACTCTCCATTAAAAAAAGGGGGAGGGAGGAGGGGAATGGGTACAAGTGACTTATCTATATCTAAGTAGTAAGTCCGGTGCTAAGTTAACAATTCAGGACACTTTTGATGATAATCTCCCCTCCCATATTAATGGGTGGAAGTTTGTCGTTATCTATCGAGTTTGAATCATTAGAGTTTCACCTTATAATTAATTAAAATCCAATAATTAACTATTATAAATTTGTAAAGTTGGCTTAATATTAATTTACATTCGAGTTTAGATAATTATTTAAGGTTTTACTTTAGGAGGTTCGTTTTCATGGGTAACTGTTTCTTTGCACTGTATTATATTTCGAATGTACTTGAACATAAGGCTAACTATATTAGATTAAATGGTTTGATTTTAAAAGTAATAGAAATATTTATTTAAAAAAAAAACAGTAATGAATTTTACGAGTTCAATATTTTTCAATTTTTAAACTTTAAAAATTTATCAAAATTTTTCTATTGATTCTATTTTTACGATATTTTCAGGGTCAATGTGAAATTTTATGATCTTTCCAATAAACCAAATATAATATTTTAGACAAACGTTTTTTTTTATTCACGCCCCCCCCCCATTTTCAAGTGTCTATTAAAAAGTAAATTATTAATTAACTCGCCAAAGTGTTATATATCACAAATCGAAGAGAAAAGGTCAATAAATAATATATTCAAATGTGAAACAAAAAAGTAGTATTTTTTAGAAATTTACCTGTAAAATTCGAAGTTTAAAACCTTTTTTTAAACCACGTTGTTTGCTTTTTCTTTTTTTATTTTATGAAACCTTGGTCTTTGCTCCTTTAATTGAAAAAAAATTCGGGGTTGAATTACATTTTTTGAGTAGTTATAAGCTTGGAAAGACAGGGGGTCGAATAATTCACGCCTCCCATTTGGAAATATCTATTAAAAAGTAAATAATTAATTTACTCACCAAAGTGTTATATATCACAAATCGAAGAGAAAAGGTCAATAAATAATATATTCAAATTTAAAACAAAAAGTAGTATTTGTTAGAAATTTACCTGTAAAGTTCGAAGTTTAAAACCTTTTTTTTTTAAACCACGTTGTTTGCTTTTTCTTTTGTTTTTATTTCATGAAACCTTGGTCCTTGCTCCTTTAATTGAAAAAAAATTCGGGGTTGAATTACATTTTTTGAGTAGTTATAAGCTTGGAAAGACAGGGGGTCGAATAATTCACGCCTCCCACTTGGAAATATCTATTAAAATGTAAATAATTAATTTACTCATCAAAGTGTTATATATCACAAATTGAAGAGAAAATGTTAACAAATAATATATACAAATCTAAACCAAAAAACGTAGCGTTTTTTTAGAAATTTACCTGTAAAGTCCGAAGTTTAAAACCATTTTAAAAAAAAAAACGCGTTGCTTGTTTTTTTGTTTTTTTTTTTTTAATGAAACCTTGGTCCTTGCTTCTTTAATTGAAGAAAAATTAGGGCTTGAATTACATTTTTCGAGGAGTTATAAGCTTAGAAAAACGGGGTGGAATTATTCACGCTGAGATGCAACGCGCGGCTCTTTACAAACAGACTTTTCTTTCAACAACTTAAAACATAGCAAGAAAGAAGAAAAAGAAAGAAAACAACACACTGAGGATGGAGTATAGCTCTGAAATATATTTGTGTTATAAATTTCAAACAAGTAAAATATTTTTTTTATTTTGCTAATATTACGTTGTGATTTGGCTTTCAAGCGCACTAGATGTGTATTTTATTTTATTCAAAAAGTAATCAACGTTTCTATATGGAATTATGACGTTAGACTTGCAATATATTTGATACAACAATTCAAGTTTTGGGTAAACATTATTCTTAGACGTACTAGAAGTATATATAAGATATTGAGGAGAGAGCCTTCTTTTTAAACTGGGAGGATGTGATGATAAGAATGTTGGTTTTTGAGATGCTGAAAGGAACAAACCACCTTTTCATAAATACATTACGTGGTTCCTATCAAAAAAAGAAAGTGAGAAGTAGAAAGATCTTGATCATAAATGCTCTTTGAAGTGCCGCCATAGAAAATTGTGTCTATGAATAGATGTTAACGAATGACTTCAGAATATAATTTGAAAAATAATTAATGAACATCAGTTAGAAATTTTGGTCCCGAATAGATCCTTAAGGTACGGATGTTAGCTGCTGTCGTTCACAACACACTTTATATAGACAAAAATGTTGATGATTGAAATGAAAATTTTCAGAGGTTCAATGGCTTGTACTTGTAATAAAAACCTTTGCACCAAACTCTGTTACATGGTTTTGATATATAGAGAGCTATAGCCGTAGACACCAAACCTCTGTCAATGGATTCAATGATCTCATGCGAAAACACACACAAGACATCTGCTATAGATCTTGCATGGTGAAAACCGTATTGCTTCTCACTAAAACTAGTTTTGTCGCTGTGGTGTTTGACAACTTACCCATTATGCACACAATAGTTCCTAGATCACTATTCAGATGCAGAGGGCATATCTCTAGTATTTTCAAATATCAGGCATCCTAACTAAGTTTTGGAAGGTGATGGAAAGTATTTCTATTTTATACAACGGTTAAACAGCTTTGTAAAGATAAGGACTATTTCAGACTGTAGCTTATTAATACTGTGACCGAAATGTTGCAATTTTTTTCGAAGCCTTACAAATGTTAATTATTTGATCAGTCAGCATAAATTTAACGGATTGGTATAGCATTGCAAACATATTTATAACACTTTTGCGGTATTTTGGGCAATTTTTAAAAATATAAATGATAGCATCTAGTTCATTACAAGAAATAGAAATATGTGATTTTCTGGGCTACCATAGCCCGGGGGGGCACTTAAAAATAACGGTTAATGAGTATACAATGGTCAAGGAGAACATGTGAGTCATCGTAAGTAGTGGCAATTTGGAAAATTGGATTACTTAAGGGGATGGCGCATCAAGAATTTGTTCACGTTGGACTTGAAGACAACCATATTGTAAGCAGTTGGAAAGCAGGAAAACGGAAGAGAGTTTCACATTCGCGCAGTCCAAAGAGAGAAGTTTTGTTCATGGAATCTACGTTTAGGTTTAGGCACAGATAAAGAGTGGGGGAATTATTGATAGTGGTTTCAGATAGACGAGTGTTTTCGTGAAAGTCAGGCCAGGGGAGGACATAGATTGGAGCTCAAACGAGCACTTGCCAGGAAAATAACCATGAAGCAGAGACAGGCCCGCGACATCTCTTTTGTGGGAAAGAGATTCCAGGGAAGAGAAAGGGGTATCCCCCACTAGGCTACGAATTCTATTTTGAACTTTGTCAAAGCAGGGTAAGCTGGTTCTAGCAGCTTCTACCCGGATGGGGCAACTGTACTCCATCCTTGGACGCACTTGGCTCTTATATATGTAGAGAATTTCATCAGCAGTGAGATATTTACTGGAAATGTAGAACGATCCCACCATTTTCCCAGAAGTATGCGATACTTGTTTTTTGAAGGCATGGATTCCTGAATACCAACTGCAACTCAATCAAATACGATACAAACCACATTTTTTAAAGATAGATTTCAGATGGATTTTATATACTAAGGATTGTGACAGAACAGAGACATCGGAATGCGAGCTGAACTCTGTCTTGATACAACTGAGTAATTGGAACGTAGAACAGTTGACAAAACACTAGATGTGCAATGTTTAGGCAAATTGTCAGAAAAATACCAAGAAAGTTTGAAAAGATTTTGAGTTAGCTTATATGCAAGGGATATGTCTTGGCAAAACTTGCCGTCATAATCTGTCTTTGTTGGGTAAATAAGCTGCTCAACATTGTGAACAATAAATTCGACACAGACACGAAGATAGCAAACTGGTAAACAGACAGGGTTTAGTACATCTTGAAAAAGTTTGGCTCAGTAGCAGAATCTGTCAGTAAGGGGCAAACAGAAAACAATGATGAAAGATGTCTTCCGATTAACTGTAACATAGAAACACATATAAGGCTAATCAGATCATTATAGAAATTGTCAATGTCACATGAAAACCGCCAATGATATATTCGCAGATTCAAAGACATTGCCAATTTTGGCGGTCGTGTTTTGATGAAATAGTTGAGTAACAGTTCATCAGAAAAGCATCTATATAAACACCCAAATATATATGTATATTAGTGATGGGAACATTCCAATATTTTTCCTGATTCCGTTACAATTACCGATTCCGATTCCGATTCTTTATGAATCTCTAAATACTTAACTGTAAAAGTGTTATTTTGTCCGAATTACTGTAAAAACACATCTAAAATGTGAATATATTTTCTCACACGTAAAAACACACTTGTGAGGGGGGTGCACTATAGATTTTAGTCTTACTGGAAGTTTTAATCTATAAATATTTATAATTTGATTTTTACTACAAGAAATGGATGATGTTTCTTAAACCAAAAAAAAAAAAGAAGATAATTAAAGGAATCGGTTTTGGCATCGGTAAATAGGCACAAATTTTTCCGATTCCGATACCGATTTCGATACTCCAAAAAGCTCATCTTTTTCCGATCCCGATCCGATTAATCATCCCAACATTAATATTTAGTTAGCCAATAAGCTTATTAGTTGTAACCACGCCCATCCTAATCAACCAATGATATATATATATATATATATATATATATATATATATATATATATATATTGATTAGGATGGGCGTGGTTACAACTAATAAGCTTATTAGCCAATATATATATATATATATATACATATATATATATATATATATACATATATATAATATATATCAGTGGTTGATTAGGATGGGCGTGGTTACAACTAATAAGCTTATTGGCTTACTAGCAAGTTCAATATCATGTGTTTATATAAAAATGCGCGATAACCAAAGCACTACGCATAAGGCTGACGAATTCTCACGAGGATGAAACGCGGGATATCTGTGTAGCTTAATTGCCACATATATTTTCATAACGCACTATATATATATATATATATATATATATATATATATATATATATATACATACATATATATATATATATATATATATATATATATATATATATATATTGATTGGTCAATGACTGTCTTTAATATAAAAAAAAGTTCAGGTGTTGGTTCCTATGACGAGTTATCAATCTCTGGAAGATTGGAACATAGATTGTTAATGTAAGAAAAGATGGCTTGATAGTAGAAATCTGCATTAAATATTTTGGTTTCCAGGTTGCACTTTTATTTTGTTTTATGAGTAGTCATGTTGAGGAAGATTTGTGGAAGAGATCAACAGAGAATGAGTAAAACTATTATCTTTGTAACTTATTGAAGGACAAAAACCATAGTTTTCATGAATATCGCATCAAGAGGCTCCAGACAAAAAATATTACACAGTAAAGATTCCATAAACTAAATGCTAATAAAACGTCTCCAGTATGTTTACACCTACTGATAGGACAACTTCCTGGAGAGTTCCTGTTTACAATGCCCCCCACGGGGCAGAGTTAGACACCAGGGTCGTTTTTTAACGTGAAGAAAAGGAACAAAAATAAAAATTGCCTCAGTCGTGAAGTATTGCTCATCCACCGAGAGAGACCAAGAAATTGAAGTGACACATTTGAAGAACAGATTCTATACTGTGATCTTGGCCAAAAGTTACCCCACAGTTCGTGTTCTATATGATAAGATTTAATCACAAAACGAACCCCCAATATATATATATATATATATATATATATATATATATATATATATATATATATATATATATATATATATGTGTGTGTGTGTGTGTGCGTGTGTGTGTGTGTGTGTGTGTGTGTATACTAGCAAAAGTATCCGTCGTGACTGGGTTTAAAAACAGCCTACAGAAAATGGACTCTGATTTATGAAAGTATGATAGGTTACAAAAAGGTTGTAAAGCGATAGCTTCGAATTTGGGGGTATCAAAACCAAAGCAAAATATGATGAAAGTAAAAATAAAATAGATAAACCCCATAATTTATTATACCATACCTGTTCACACTGAAACACTTATCACAATATTCTGTGGATCTATATTAAAAAATCTTGGTAGACTTTGTGACATATTTCCATTCTATGGAGTTCAAGTGAGAACGAACACCACATAATTTTATTATACCATATTTCTTCAAACTGAAACATAATTATCAAAGTATACTTACGCCGATAGATATGAAAAGTCTTTATTAAAGGTTGTCCCTATTTCCATTCCATAGAGACCAGGCGCGATTGCAGACCACACGATTTTATTATACCATCCATATTTATGTTAAAACATACTTATCAAAGTATTCTTATGTACATCTATATCAAAAACACTTGTAAACCTTTTTTTTAATTTTTTATTTTATTTCCATACTTTGTGGACCAGGCACGAACGCAGACCCCACAATTTTAATGAACCACCGTTCTGCCAGATCAAACATACCATTCCTGTGTCTCGATACATCTTCTATCATTATATGTAATCAGTTTTTAAAAATAGTCACCCATATAGGAGCCTATTCGTGACCAGACACACACACACATTCAGCTTTATATTATATATATATATATATATATATATATATATATATATATATATATATATATATATATATATAAAACACAAAACCTAATATTAAATCAAAATATATTATTGATTATTTATCAATTATTTGTTTCTATTTTGAGGAGAAAAAGGATAAAATATCTCTTCAATTACGTCCTCTAGGTTTATATTTTGCGCTTTTTTTGAAGGCAAATATGTCGGAAAAATTGTTTCTAATGTTTCGTTTATCAACTTTTCGGTTTTAACGAGCAGTTTGTAAAAAAGGGTCAACCACTTCTCATTCTGATAAAGATATTGAATCGAAAGTGCTGATTCCAACCCAGCGTTGCTCATAAATAAATCAACCGTTTAACTCTAATACAGCAGCATACATAATACATATACGTACGTATGCATTTCTTTTATAAACACACACACACACACACACACACATATATATATATATGTATATATATATATATATATATATATATATATATATATATATATATATAAAAATAGATAGATAGATTTAAATATGCGGAAATTTAATAAATCATAAATAAAAATAGAGTGCTTCTAGGCGTTACACAGAGCAGACTCCAAAAACGATTTAAAGATTTTGGAGTCTGTCTCTATTACGGTTCGAAAACTTTCTTTATCGCGTCAAAAGGAGACAACAAACGCATTATTTCTCTTAGATGAACTTTGACCCTTTTCTCTCTCGTAAATATATTTTTTCTCCCCATTTTGTGCCAAGTTTTAGTCGCTTTTAAACGCCGTATATACAGATTAAATCTTTCTTTTTATCGTTTTTTTTTCTTAATTCTTAGCACATCCAAATTCCCCCTGTAGTGCTCTTTAATTTCGCTAATAATATATTGCTTGCTATCAATTTTTTCCTGAA
This sequence comes from Euprymna scolopes, assembly GCF_053919585.1. Lineage (NCBI taxonomy): Eukaryota > Metazoa > Mollusca > Cephalopoda > Sepiida > Sepiolidae > Euprymna > Euprymna scolopes. The sequence continues at coordinate 135,265,270 of NC_136483.1, read as the reverse complement.
GAGATGCTCTCGGGAAATTACCGCATATTTTATCTATATATAAATTTTGTACTTCCGAATATTTTATATATATATATATATATATATATATATATATATATATATATATATATATATATACATATATATATATATATATATATATAAATAAAGCAAGTGCTTATGTATGGATATGTATGTCGTTGTATATATATATATATATATATATATATCAATAAATCAATATACGAAGATATAATTCTATGCGTACATTTTTCAGTATTTATTTCAAGAGTGCTGTATACCTACGCAGAGCTACGATTAAATAGACTTCGTAGCCAAAATAGACTTCGAAGCCTATATATATATATATATATATATATATATATATATATATATATATATATATATATATATCAATGTATAGGAAGAGCAAGGTAGTAAGTTATAACACACACACATACATATATATATATATATATACAGAGAGAGAGGGAAAGAGAGAGAGAGAGAGAGAGAGAGAAGCTATAACATCTATCGGCATGATTTCCACATATACCATTTACTCAAAGGAAATGTTAAGACACAAAGTCATATAATTGCCATATTACAATAAGGGAACTATTGTTTTAATAATTACCTTCGTGTTATTAATTTATTGTTTTAATAAAAAAATGTTTACTGTTCTATTCAGAAATATTATATGAAATTGATTTGTTTATGTTTTTTGAATTCAATTCATATTTAATTTAATGCATTTTCAAATATATATTCCGACTCAGTTTCGTTTACAAAACAGAAATATGATTAGTTAATTTATAAGAAGTATTTCCTCTTTAATCTATGAGATAAGTTTTCCGTTTAATCTTTATAGACGAAGGTGCTTGTGTTTCATGCATCCTTTAATCCAAAATATGGTCTTCCTCAGGATAATCCTAAGAACCTGGGATATTTGGCGTTTCTTAAATAGTATATGACTAGTCTGCCAGTAATGCGTTTTAACCTGGCAACGCCGGGTATATACAGTTAGTATATGTGTAGAAGCTCTAACCTTTACGATAAAGAAATGGGTTTATCTCAATCTGTATTTTTCTTGATTTAACATCGTACTTTCTATTGCCGTTCAGTTTGTTGGTTATATAATGTTATTTATTTATTTCTTCGAAGCCGCCGGTATTTCCAGCCATCGTTCTAATAACCTCACCCACCATCTTCCCAGTTCTTCGCTCTTTTATAACTTACTTTTTATTCTTGTTTAAATTAGCTTTTTATAATTCAAATCTGGGGGCTTGAAATTCAAGTGCAATTGAGACTTTACTCACCGCCATCTCCTTAGTTTTACCGAGTCGTGAGTGATCCATTCTCCGCTTGGGCTAAAAGAATCATCCACAAGACAGCAAATCTCCAGAGGAAGTCGAATTAAAAAAATGACACCGTATCTTAAAAATGCAGCAGTTTTTGTTACTAGCGGGCGAATTCACGCCATTCTTTTCATACTTTTTATTTTCGATGCAACGTATTATTTACCACCATTTTTTAATTTAAAAATTATTGTTATTTTTACTCTAACGATTGTTTTGAGGAATGCCAGAACCTGTTATCTGTTATATGCTTTGCAATGTTCCGACTAGAGTATTATAGTTGTTATAGTTGATCTGCGTCTGAGTTTTCCCCACATTTCTATAGTGCGCATCAAAACATAACCGTTACGTTATTTTATTTAAATAACGCGATACTAGTATTAAAGAATGCTATTCAGCAACTGTAAATGAATACCGAGGTTGTATCTTATGTCCTTTTCTACTCAACTTGTCCTTGAAATTTCTGATACCGAACGAGAAAGTCTGCAGTTTATGCTAGTCTTTTACGCCGATTATCACATTTTCCCGCTGTTTTTACACGATCGAGGCTGTCCATTTAAGCACTTACTTGAAATGTGGAATAAAAGTAAGCACAAGCAAATGCAAATTCATTTTTACTTCAAGATATGATAGAGAACAAAACGCCTGCAAAATCGATGGTTTTGTGTTTAACGGCTTAGTTGTTAAAAGGTTCCTATCTGAGATTACTACACGATTGAAAATAGCAATTTATGTATTAAGACGTCTCAGAGAACACGCGCTTCTAAATTTAAGACGATCCAATGTTTTGACAGTATCTATTGCTGAAGGTGGCAATAAACATAGACTACCATGTTATAGGAAGCGCAATGTTTTTCAAGTGAAATAGGAACTCATAGTAACATATAAATACGAGTAAATGCAGAGAAATATGAACATTCATTCTATTGATCTCAGATTTCCTTTTAAAGTATTGTTTATCTAATCTTTAATCCCATGACTTTAGTCTTTGAACAACTTCTATTATGTTCTGAAGCTTGAGTCATGATAGTTCTTTAGTCATCAACTCCTCGTGGGAATTCGTAAAGATGGGGAAGAGGGTTGGGTACAGTATCCATTGCTGCTTCACATCGGCGATGATATTTTGTGCCAATAAACAACTACTTTTATGTACCTATTGAAGAAAAAGAATTTGATGACCTAGAAGACACTCCAGATATTGGATACCCAAACAAACTTCTGTGGCAATTCCTCGGAAAAGAATTTCCTATGCCAAGAGCTCTCGCCTTAGACACAAAGCTCCTATGAATAGATTGTTTGATGCCATGCGATATTACAGTAAGCACCTAAGCTGTTGATCGTCCTATTATTGCAACTCTCGTACAGTCCACGCACCAGCGTTTAATTCTGATTGATTGATGGTAAGGTTTGTGGTCGTCCTGGGAATCTCAATTACACAAGACATTATCATTATCCATGCCATCTTCTTTCCACTAAGGTTTCTTACATTACACATTCGTATTCACATAGCAATCGTTTTCGGTATTCCGCTAGTCTTCTTTCTGTTCGAGCCGTATTCTCCATTGGTGCTTCCCGCTATTTGTCTTTCCATCCTCTCTTGGATCATCGGTGACAATTTCTGACAGCACCAAACGATGTTAGTGCAGTTATGTTTTATTTTTTCTCTGTGGTGGACATTATATTTATGATTAGTTTTACTAACTAAGAATTCTAACACAGGTCCTCATATATATATATATATATATATATATATATATATATATATATATATATATATATGTGTGTCTGTGTATGTATATATATATCTATATATATATATATATATATATATATATATATAGCAACCACAGAATTCGCGCATAAGCCTGACGAATCCTATAGTGGATGAAACGCAGAATATTCAGTGTAGCTTAATCGCCATATATATTTTATAAATTACTAACTAGCTCTACCTACGTATTGAGCACTTTTGAAGTAAATACTTAAAGTTTACGCATAAATCTATACTTTCGTATATTAGGTTTATGTGAGTAAATGAAGTAGTTATATATATATATATATATATATATATATATATATATATATATATATATATATATAATTGGCAGTTTTGGTTAGGGTTATTGTTTAAAAAACAACCAGTAAACATTTTTTGTTCAAATGAGCCATAATTCGTAAATCTATCTATCTATATGTCTATAAAAGTGAACGTGTCTGTGTATCTGTCTGTCTGTGTATCTGTCTGTTTGTGTGTCTGTGTGTGTACATTTACCTACGCAATAACTCTGTCAATTTAAAGTTTACAGACTCGAAATTTGAGATACAGGGTACTTACATATGGAAAAATCGAGGTGATCGGTTTTCGGCCAGAAATTTAGCGATTAGGGGGGCAAAGTTCAACGATTTGACGTTTGAGAACTCTACTAAACTCCTCCGACAATTTTGGGTCTAAAAACATGACATTTTAGATATAGGTTCGTTGAGCATGGATCTAACTTAATAACTTGATTTTAGCTTAAAACAATAAATGGTAAGGGGTCATAATAGGGGTCAAAGTTAACAAAATTGACCGCATTTTTTTTGCTCAACATACACCTCAAAATACCCGGGCAACGCTGGGCAGACATCCTAGTCTATCTATCTATCTATACTCCTATAAATTCGTTTTTCTTTTGTGTGTATTGACATTCATATTAAAAACCCTCTTTTCTATTTATTTAAAAAGAAAATACAATTTTCTTATATATGGGTTGTGGAAATGCATTCACTAGCAAAAGATCTAGCTAATTTCCATATTATTTTAAGCATTCATTTTAATTAATTCCCTATTAGTTTTTTCGGTTTTCTCACAGGATGATCATCTAGAGTTAACTATTACGTGTAATTATATTCATGCAGATATTCTAAATCATTTATACTTGCATAATATTTGCGTAAAATCTTTGCAGTAAACAAAAAATTGTTTCCATATATATTTATGTATACGTATATATTTTTGTTTTATCTATTAGTCTATCTATCTATCTATCTATATTTCTATAAAAGTGAACGTGTTTGTGTGTCTGTCTGTGTGTCTGTCTGTCTGTGTGTCTGTGTATATTTTCCTTCGCAATAACTCTGACAATTTTCAGTCTACAGACTCGAAATTTGATATACAGTGTACTGAGATTTGGGAAAAATCTATTTGATCGGTATCGACCAGAAATTTGGCTGTTAAGGGGTCAAAGTTCAACGATTTGACTTTTTAGAACTCTACCAAACTCCTCCGACAATTTTGAGTCTAAACACTTGAAATTTTAGATATTTTTTGGATATTGGTCTAACTTAATAACTTGATTTGAGCTCAAAACAATAAATGTTAAAGGGTGATAATAGGGGTCAAATTTAAAAAAAATGATCTTTTTGTTGTTTTTTTTTTGCTCAGCATACACCGCCAAGCATCCGGGCAACGCCGGGCACCCATGCTAGTATATCTATAAAAGTGAACGTGTTTGTGTGTCTGTGTGTCTGTCTGTCTGTGTACATTTTCCTACGCAATAACTCTGTCAATTTTTAGTCTACAGATACGAAATTTGATATACAGGGTACTGAGATTTGGGAACATCTTTGTGGTCGGTTTTTGGCCAGAAATTTGGCTGTTAATGGGTCAAAGTTAAACGATTTGACCTTTGAGAACTCTACCAAACTTCTCCGAAAATTTTGGGTCTAAGCACTTGAAATTATAGATATAGGTTCTTTGGCATGAAGCTAATTTGATAACTTGATTTGAGCCCAAAACAATAAATGTTAAGGGGCTATAGTAGGGGTCAACATTTTAAAAATTGCCCGGTTTTTATTTCTTTTTTCTTTTTTTTTGCTCAACATACACCTTCAAACACCCAGGCAACGCCGGGCTGAAATTCTAGTACATTAATCAAAATATTACATTTAAGTGTATTTTACGAGCGGACAGTGCCGAGCATCCTTCTAGTTTATTTGTAGAGCTGTACGTTATGTTAAAGGCAAGCGATGATTTTCTGTGTAACAGGTGGCAATCTACGACGGGTGATTAGAATATACTGTTATGTTACTTGATTGTATCACATATTTTCAGCTTGACAAAACTAGAAAGTTTTTTTCAAGATTACACCTTACTGTTTCGTTTTTTTAGTAAGAGTGGCGGTCACTATTCACTATATTATGCAACCTTTTAAAATCTACGACGAAAAAATTCTAAATGTCCAGTTATTCTGTTTTGTTTGCGTAAAGCCATGCATTATCGCAAATGATAGCAAGATATTGTCTCTTTTTCCATGGCCAGTGTTTCTTTAAGCGACATACCTGAGTGGGGATATATTTCGTCGATATGTCTTCACTCTTGGGTACAACATGGTCGTATAGAGGGAACGAGAGAATGCAGAAAGGATAAGCGAAAGAAGAAGGGAGTTGAATGGATATAATTTGAAATAATTCATATTAGAAATTTCAGGGGGGGGCGGTACCATTTAAAACACCGATAAGGTTTCCCCGGTATAACTTGCCTTATTTTTCGTCTTCTTCTGGTTTGACGATCATCGTTGTGACAAGTGGATATGTATTTAAGCTAATCGCAATTAATTATTAACAACATAACATGTGTAGGTTATTTTGACTCATAGGAAGTCGTGCAGTCATACAGAGGGTAAGAGAGAGAGAGAGACAGAGAGAGAGAGATATAATTAATGTGTTACTAGACTCTTGAAGGATATAATTGGCTTAGGCAAATAAACGGAAGCTATTAAACTTAATGGTTCATGGTCGAACAGCATAAAGAGGCGTATTGAATAGAGATTAGATTTTTTGTCTGTACATACGAAGGACGTTTCAAAAGTAACGTCTCCTGTCTTTATTTTACCCCAAGAGATCCGAGATGATTGTAAATTGCATTGTTATGGTGAGTGAACATATGCATGATTCATCTCAAAGTTTCGCCTCACTGTTGCAGATATTGACGGTGTGAAACTAAAAAAAAACAGCCCTATCATAGACGTGCGGCAGAAGCAGAGATGTGTCATTGAGTTTTTCTATGAAGAAAACATTTAACCCATCATTATTCACTGGCGCTTATTGAATGAAGACAATTCAGTTGATATTAGCACAGGTAGGAGATAGTTTCGTTGATTTCAAAGTTGCAACAGAAATATGAGTGAGAAAGCGCAACCCGGACTTTATCACCAAGACACCTTTCGTCGTTAACAAAGTTCATTGAGAAGGTGGTAACTATATAGAAATACTCCTTGTTGAGCGCAAAATATCGTTCGTTTTAATGGCACCACTCCCGTTTTTTGTAGCTGTTTAACGTTTTAGTTTTTGAGTTAAAAATTGGAAGCCTTACTTTTTGAACAACCCTCATAAGTATATAGTTTCATCAAATTACAAGTTCAAAATGCCGACTTGATCTTGTTTGGCCGTTTTGTTTCCGATATAGTATCCCTTTTCGGGTTAGTTAATGTTGAATCCGACCATTTTAATAAAAGAAAATCATGCTGCAGCTCCTTCGTATCTTCAAATATTTATTCATGCTTTGTTGAAGTTGTTTTGTAGAAGAATTTTTTTAATTTATCGTTTTCGATTCTGCAGAACATGTTTTAGTTTTGAAAACAAAGGGGAAAACCAATAACATGAATGTTTAGTGCATCTTAGGTAAGGAAGCCGCTATTTTTAAACAGCCTGATGGCGTAGCAAAATTAAGCAGAGCTTTTCTTTGCCTGATGAAATAAACCAAGGTTGAATAGTGGATAGAGAGAGACACTATCGGTAATTATTCATCACACAATAAAAAGAAACATGGTATAGAGAAAGAAAAATTGAGAAAGTGGCTTGTCTGAGAATTAAAGGTACCGCATACAACAAATGCTGTTGGGAATGAAAGAATAGACAATGAAACAGTGAGAGTATAAACGAAATTCCGCAAGGAGTGGATTATGTTGTGAGCTATTTGTAAATTACAATTAATAAGAATAATAAATGTCAACGACGTTTTCTACTATTCTACAGTGTAGTTTGCGTAATTAAAATATATATAACAAAAAAACGTCAATAAAACAAACGTTTATTAATTCAGCTCTGCTAGAATAATTAACACCTGTGCACATATTAGATCCAACCAGATAAAGAAAGAGAGAATACAGCATATTCTCTCAGACAGCTTTTGAGAATTTTTCTGAGCATGCCTAATAAGACGAGATCTTACACATTATGTTAGACTTTCGCTAAGAAGCCCGAACGTATCAGATTCGCAGAAATCGTTTTTTTTTAAACCCCTGACGTATCAGATAACCTGAAAATTCCGGATGTATTAAATATGTTTTGTATCTTGTTTAAATATACGAATGCATCAGATATCCTGAGACCGTGGCTCCCAAACAATCTCGAATGCAATGGTTGAGAACTTTAAACGTAACGGATGCGTTGACTTTTTTGTAGAATTTCGTATGGTTATGATAAGGTGAGATCGTCGCTAAGCAGCAGGTTCCCTGAGATTGAGACGCACTTACAGAAGGTTTGATATGATATCGGCCGAAACGTTGCGAGAATAACATCCGAAATGAGAACAGATACACATTATCATTCGTCATCACAAACATTTTCAAACAACCATTTTCATCGCAAAGCGAGGTTTCGAATACACAAGTATTACTCTTATTCGTTTTTTTTTTAATACTGCAATCGATTCTTTATGGAAATTCATTGGCCGTCCATTTTTATTCAAATACTGACCGGAATATATAAAGTTCAATTTCAACGTTGCACAGACGTATCCACGATCGCTCATGTAATAAATAGAAATGCATAAGTCGGCTGATAAGCTCCATTCCGTAAATTAACTCGCAAACAAGAATTTAAACATGTTTGTCATTAAAATTTCAACACCCCCGGCTACCAATTATGAATAGGCGTTATATGCAAATGTCCACGGCCGTCCAAGATTGGAAACGATTATCTCCCCTTTTTCCTGCTTTGTGTTCGACCCAATGTCGTCGCAGAGAAAGAAACATTCTCGTACAAACAGCGCCGTTTTAAACCTTTAGGCTACGAGATTTTTTTGTTTGTTTTGTTTTTGAAAATGGATAGGAGTTTTGTATTACCGATATGCTAATCATCTCGTTGATTACGTTCGCTTTGTAATATTTCGAACGAGTGTATTTAGATTTTATTTTATTATTTTGCCTCCAGTCAGAATCTATAGAACGAAATATTTGAAGACAAAAAGTTAAAAAATAACAAGATGGCGGCGATGAAAGGATGTAAATAAAAAGACAATTTATGAATAGTGAAAAGTAACTGAATAAATAAATAAATAAATAAAACAATTGTCCTCTCTTTTCACGTATCCTAATAAACATTGCATTAACAAATGACAATGACATCCGTATTAGTTCGGAAAAAAATGATCGATTTTACAAATAAATTTCTATTTTTGAAAAATATAAAACTACACATGTGAGTGTTCTATATATCTATATAGCCGCCATTGCACTATTAGTGTTCTATAAAGTCACCGTTCCCTCATGAAGCATTATTGCCACGTCTGAACGGCTAGTGACCAATGAATGTTTTTGCCTCTTGGACAAATTACACAAAATAGTATCTGACCTAATGGATCCTTACTATCTGAGAAGACCTAGATCCAATCGTATCGGATATGTAAGTATACGTTTTATGGAAAGCACCCCAGACAGATCATGCACCCACTTGGTGTAAAACGTTAAAATAACAAGGAAAAAGCAAAATATTAATTTAAAGTTAAAAATTAGCTAACGATTAGTGTTAGATCGTTAAATTCTAACCCAGAAAACAGCAATCCTTCCCTTATTGGTACAAACAATGTTTATTGAATGTGAAGACTAAAGTACAAAAGGGGAGAACCGATACTTATCAAGGCCAAGATGTCCCTTGAGGATAAGGCTTATTAAGTGGACAGTGTTCAATGGGAGAGTGACGTAGTAATTGTTAGTAGTGGAAATTTGGTTCATTGGATTACTCAAGAGAAACGGGTCATCAAGAACTGTTTATGTTGGAGTTGAAGGCGACCATATTATAGACAGCCGGAAAAAAAAAACTTTCTAAAACACGTTACATGTACTTACACATAATGTGATCCGACAAATCCATTGCACGGGCATTACTCAACGAAAATATCCTCGAATTACACGACTGACAGCAATATATCATAACTTTTATTGGGTTGTATATTATTTGCACTAAAATATGTATATTACGTTGTGGCGTGGCGTTCATATATATACGTCGTGTTATTGTGTGTCGTGTTACTAAATTCTATGGTGGGGTTCTTCACTACCTGAACTCTAAGTTATTGGGTTGCAGTCTTTTTCGTTCCTTGATCAGTATAATGTGGTGCGTGCGTGTCTGTCAGACATAACATAAACTCGTACATGTATTTCAACATTCCTCATAAAGTTTCAACTGCGTCGTTGGTCTTTTGGTCCACCTGGAGAGAAGATGAGACATGTTTGAACGAATGCATTTCACCTTAAGAGAATGGTTATTTTTATATAGTTTTTTTTTTTACTTTCCATGTGTCGATCGCAAAAGAATGGAAAGTGAGTGTTTGGTTGATTAGCTCTAGGTCTCCATTCTGTAACACGTCAACTCCCTCTCTGTTGAAGGGGGGACGACCTGTTAAACCCTGCTCAACGTCCAAATTTCAAGTTGACTCTATGTCTAGCCAACCTGAACACGTGAGAACAAACACGTCCTTCTGGTAGGCTATTTTTAGATCTTCCAGTGCAATTCGTCCACTTTATGCCTCAATATGAAAACTTTTGACAACTTTTATCAAAACATAACTTCACATTTCATCTCTTGTTTACTGCGTCCGTTAGATAGATAGCTAGATCGAGATAGATATATATCTAGATCGAGATAGATATGCACACACGCACGCACGCACACACACACACACACACACACATATATATATATATGTATATATATATATATAACAGATAATTTCTCGTGTTCCACAACTATATAACATTTGTAGAGAAACTTTCTTCTCTAATAGTTTTGTGACACGGACCAATCTTTGCAATTCTCCCATGCACCCCGTTTCTACGACAGTACAGACCTGTTAAACTTAATAAGTCATCCCCCATTTTGTCAGTTGCGATGACTCGACATCGTAAAAATACTGGCATACAGTGCCTGAGATATTGTTTTCTTAATCGATTGCTTTCCAACGTACATTGTCCAGGTTGCATAGCCGTCATCCACCTTCGCATTTGTAAAGACATTAATTTCTACCGTGTAATATTTAAAGTATCTTCATACATTAAAATCGCTTATGTACTCTTGTCTTAATATTTGCTTTGTATTGGCGACGCTCTGAGAAAACAAATAACAGAATCGTAATATTTATAAGAAAGTTGTGAGCATTTCTTTCACTTTTCTCTTCTTTATTAAAGTTTTGCATGTTTCACATTTTATTCTGAAAGAAATCATGCAATTTTATTCAGAAATATCCACCGACTATTAAGACAATTATTATCACTGTCTCTCTCCCCCTCTCTCTCCCCCTCTTTTTCTCTCTCACTCTCTCTATACCTTTCTTTCTCATGATTATGAGCCCGTGATTCAATGGGGAAAATTGCTATTTTTAACGCTTCATATAACAACTAACACTAGGGTGTCAATTTTCCCCCAGTTGAAATGAATGGCGTTCAATTCGAAAAACCTAGATTTTTTATAAATTATATCAGACTTGAAGTAGAAGACTTACATCACTTTTGTTCCGAGAATTGCTGGAAAAATTGATTGGATCTTTCTACCGCTCCAGAATGACCTAATCGTTAATAATCGCATATCCGAAAGTCTCAGTCAGCAGTCTATGTTGTTATTCTTTTAAACCAAGAACATTTTCCGAGAAGCAATTCTCAACGATTTATAATTAAATTCTACCCAATTTTTGTTGTCTCAGTTACCACCGCACACTAATTAATCCTCATCCTCAAATGGCCTTCGAGGCTTGATAATAGGTGACTTTCTTTATAAAAAAAAAAGATACGCGTTGCAGTGCGGGTCAAATAAAAACAAAAAAAAACATTTTAGTCTATCGACAAGCGTGTATATATTTATTTTCAACTTTTTCTAAAATGTTTTAATTATACTTTAAAAATCTTTAAAAATATAGAAAATACAGATAATAACATAACAGCGTCGAATATGATTAGCTAGTTATTAATCAAGATTCTTGAAAATAGTTTATTGCGAGAAACTAAACTTAACTGTGGCAAAAAAGCCATCGACAGAGATAAAACTGCACTTAAAGATCTGCTACTTGATCGGTGTGTGTACAGTACTTGAGCATGTGAAATTCGATCTTTATCTAACTTCTATCACTTTGTAAAATTTCCCGTGAAAAAAAAATGAACGAGAGTAAGTAACCACGATGATTTATGAATTGTTGTAATTTTCAATACAAATTTAGAAATTATATGTTTAACAAAAAATATTTCATTTTGAACTAATATCGAATGCTCTCTATGCATATGTTTTCATTTTCGGATTATCAAAAACTAGCGGGGGTACCCGGCGTTGCCCGAGTGTTTGTTTCCGGGACGGGGGGGGAGTTTTAAAAATGCTATGGTAGGTAAGTAGGAAGGATCAAACCCGGAGTCATGAGTAAAAGTAGGAAAATAAAGTGTGAAAAAAAAAAAAAAAAAAAAAACAAACATCTGCAACGTTAACAGTTCGGCCACCAAGAAAAGTCCGTTCCAGTTGTTTAGGAAAAAAAACAAAAAAAACGACTACGATATGTCGGCGCGAACGTGAAAATATAATGTGAATTGTCCAGCACGCTAACCACTACGCCACAGAGCACTGCAGCTTAGTTTAGTGATTTTAAATAACTTCACATGAAAGAACTACGAAGCCAAACCGGTGTTCTCTTCTCAACTGTTCCTTGTGAACGATCCCCAAACGGTGTTAAGTGGTGGCAGGGGGAGGAGGAATGTATGAGAGAGAAGATATTTTACCACTTCCATTGATCTTAACCGATTTTGGCCGTGACTTCTCGGCAGAAAAAGTATAGAAATCTAAGATTATCGAGGAATTTGAGAAATAATTAGCCTATAACACACCTCAGATATTGTTCTGCCGTTTGTGCATATTATATTTGCATGAAATATCTTGATTTTTAATCCTATTAAGGTCAAAATCCCACGGGAAAAAATGAGTTCATTTTATTTATATAGAGAAGAAAGAGAAGAAGAGATAAAATCAGAAGTCCGCGGAGTTGACACTAGAAAAAGTACTGGCTTGCTAACACGTACTCTGCCTATTTTTGCTATTTAATAATCACGCGTATCTATATGCGCGCCAACTTGCTTGACTGAGCTTTAATCTATACCCTCGACTGAAAAAAAAACTTTCGCAAGAAATACTCGTCCAACTACAGCGGTCAATAATTTCTTTTACTCTCTACCAGAGCGTAAGACTAAAAGAAAGTTCCATGAACAAGGTTTATTCCGAGAACTGCCCATCTGTGGAGCACAATACCGCTGGGCTACATTTCAGCTGACTTTAACATGGTCGTCTTTAAATATGTAAATAGATTTTTCTTGAGCGGTTCTCTTAAATAGCCAAACCCAAGCCAAGTTCCAACATCATCGATCATCATGGCGTAACTCACGGTATATGTGACACTTATTGACCCATTCCCCTAAGTTGACCTTTAGTCTTAACTAACGACGAACTCGTAGTGAAAACATAGATAATTTAATGTTTATTGTATACATAAATTTGAGCGTGACATACACGCCTAACTTGCCAATAAAAATCTCTTGAAATGTAGTAAAGGACGAATCGACAAAAAGTTAAATCGAGACACACCTACAGACGAAACAACTATTCGTTTAGATGCCAGTAAGCAGCTAAAATAATGACGATAGATTCGAACAACATCAAATTTAATAATAAAAAAAGAATCATGTTTGAAAACCATGAAGCAGACAATATTTTCTACCCCCGGCGATTTTGAATTATAATCAATAAGCAGTCGGAAACAGAAGAGCGAAGTAATTATGATTACGACGAACAGAATTCCTCTCGGGATTAAAATGATGGAGACTTTAGTTCTATATCAGTTAGAAATTGGTGGTAAGGGGACCTTCCCATAATACCCTCTGGCAAAGCGTTGCTTAAATGTAAAGTGAGAGCGACGATGGGTTTAAATAAATGCTTTCGGCGGTTAGAATTATTCCTTATAACAACCCTCAAAACATATTAGCGTATTATCTTAATTTTCTTGTTTGAGATCACCGGAAATAAACACGTCGAGGTTGCGTTACCTGTAGGTGTAATCAACAGAATTAATCTAATAGAATTTAGTTTTAGACGGGCACGTTGAATTGAACGTTTCGACTGCATGAAAGAAAGATACGGTAATAAAACCTACCAGTTTACGTAATGATTGCCGCTTTATACAACATTTGGATAGCTGTATTTCTGTTGTGTTTACAAGAATGACGACACATTGATATATAAAAAAATATGATCACTACGTTGTTGCCTCAGTTACCAATGCCCACTAATTAACCCTTATCCTCAAATTGCTTCGAGACTTGATAATAGATTATTCCTTTGTAAAATAAAAGATAACGCGTTTCAGTGCGGGTCAAATAAAAATAGAAAACCATACGTTGTTGTTCTCGGTGACGGTTATGAAAGATTGGTCTTAGTAGGGAGATGCAAATGCAGTAAATCGACTGGCTCCTTCTTCCCAGCCTAATCCTCAGTAAACGATGATATCCTTATCGATTGTTATAATATAAGCACTTGTGACAACCTGGAACGCCAATTTCGATGGTGTATTATCATTGTGAGAACATCCTAAAAGCGTTTTATTCAGCCATCATCGTCCTCTTGATTGACCTGACTTTGATTACACCTGCGGAACACTTTTCACTTTCTCTTTCCAACGTACTAACGAAGAAAATCAATAAAGTCGTTATTATTGGTAGGTGCTCACACGAACTACAAGCTCTTATACACCCTCGACGTAAAAAAAAAGTCAAACCCATCAAGCAGAAAAATCCCACCCCTACACAGTAGAACTCCCTAGATGTAAGAACACCCTCTACTCTAATAATTTCTTCCCTAGGACCGCTAGACTTTGGAATTCCCTTCCGGGTTCCTGTTTTCTTGACTGTACTTACATGCAACAGTTCAAGTGTAATGTAAAAAGAAATCTTGCTGCTCAGCTGGCTACATAGTACTCTTACAAATTATGTGCCAGATAATAGGCTCCTACATCACTGTGCCTTGTTTTGTGTGAAAATGCGACAACAAAAAATACCGTTAGAATGAAACTTCTTTCCGAAAATGATCTTTCAATCATCATATTTTAAACTTTTCTTAGTGAGAAGTTCAACTTTGTTGCCTTTACATGCACGTGACTGTCAGATCCACAGCTTTTTATTTAAACGCTGTTGAGGTACAGTTTATAGTTATTATTTTTTTCTCCAGGGGTAAGCTTAGCACACATTATCTCTTGGTATAAACTCTCTAAGTGTTACCAAGATTCCAGGTGCATAATTTTTATTCAAATGATCTTCAAATGCAAGCGTTAGCTAAAAGTTGTTTCCTGGTGGACACAACAAAAATATCCAATACGACTATAGTTTGTAATACTAAAGTTTTGATGATTGCATAGGTTGATTGCTTTTTTGGGGGGGGGTTGCACATTGAATATTTAAGATAATGATAGACACTACGAAAAAGATAAGTAGAGGGGAGAATACGAGGATAGAACAAGAAGTAGAAGTACTAATTGCCAGCAGCAGGGTTTCCTAAAATTCAACTCTGTAGTTGTGGTAACATGACAGATAAGAACAACAGGTCTCGTGAAAAGCAAGGGAGGAGCGGATATCAGAATTCATTGTTCTCTGATCTCTTATACTTTTAGGTTCATTGCAAGCCAGTACGCATCAGGCGCAAAATTGTAAATAAATAGTTAACTTAAACCTAGTTGTGCGTATATGTAACCAGCATTCCTCGGTGTGTTCTGGACCGAATCTTACAAGCCTTCGTATACAACCGTGAGTGTCATGGTCAAAACATTCAATCACGAGGAGACAGTTGCTACGTAATGAATGGCACGAACTTAAAACCCAGGTGTATTGTTCGGATTTAGTTCGTCTCACAGAAGCACTTTCACTTGGGACGTTGGAAAACCTCACGTGACCCCTTCCATAAGTACGCGATGTATTTTTATATAGAACTCTATAAAAATACGGAGAAAATCTATGGAAAACATTAGCATTATCTGATTCATATGAAATGAACGAATGAATCAACATGCAATGATGCAGATATAAAAAAATGGCTACTACCAATGAGGAGGACTAGAAAAATCCTGGAGGACAACACATTGCGAAATATTTTTTCCTCGAATTTTCCCTTTACCTTCGTCGGGCATTTTACTTCCTTCTATTTAGAAGAATGCTTGTCGCAGGAGAGGTAAAATTAATCCTCCGCCCGGAAAAGCTTTACCAAGAGTATACATCCCTTACTAAATATCGTGGGCTGAACTTTTATTTATTTACTTTTTTTTTGTAAACTGAAGTTCTACAGACTGACAAGTGGACCACTGATTAACTGACAGACGAAACCTTTATAAGAACCCATTACAAATACGAAAAGTGACGAAAGAGAGAATCAGTAAGTTCCAGTCATTTTTAAAAATGTTTTCTATTTTCCTTATTCTAATAACAAAAACTATATAAAAAAACGAAATCTATATAAGCTTAGATTATTTTTAGCTGCCAGAAGCTGGAAATTAGCAGGAAATTAGATTAGATTCCCCGCTAAATGGCATAGATTATCGAATTATCCAAATTGCTCAGAAAATTACATGATTTTTTTCGCTCAAAATGGAGAATCGTATATTAGCGTTCATTGTTCCTTTGCCAAACTTACGGAGCAAACTCTCTAAGGGTTTGAAAAAAGATTAAAATGCCTTAAAATAATCAAATTGTTTGGTGCTGATACTTAACCTGCGTGCACATCTATGTACACTCTTCCGATCTCTGTCTACACACACACACACACACACACACACACATATATATATATATATATATATTTAATTTTATGTATCTACATAAAATTTTATATGTTGTCTATTTTCAGTATTTACTTCGATAGTGACCGTTACGCAAGTAGAACTAGGCAGTAAGTTTTTTAAAACACAGCCACGCACACACACGCACACATAAACATACACACACACTCACGCACGCACGCGCACACAGCCATATATACATATATATACACACACATATATATGTATATATATACATATATATATATATATATATATATATATATATATATATATATATATATACTGGTAGTTGCTTGTCTGAAAAACAGTGAAACAGTACTGTATGTAAATGACTATATATATATATATATATATATATATATATATATATATATATATATATATATATATATATACTGGATAACTACCTTTCCAAACATTGCATTAGTTTTGCATTTTAATGTTTCTTCTTATTTTAAAAAGAATCACTGTTATGCATTGAATACATATTCTATAATTTTACATCATAGTTTAGGGTTTCATCCAACGCATTCATCATATTGATCTTTACACGCGTGTTCCGATCCGTTGAAAATGTTTTAAAAACTCGAAATTTGATGTGTTTTTATTTATTATCTTTCCTTATTAGTATTAAACTTTTAAAATGTTTTCATGAGTTTAGGTTGGCGTAAAATATGCATTTTACAATAATGTCCCTATATTCCTCACAGGGTTGCCAAGAACATATATTCCAAAATTCATATTGACTGGCGCATATATTTTCAACTGTATTCACGCATTTTTTACTAGATTATGTATATATATATATATATATATATATATATATATATATATATAATTTATATGCATGCATATATATATGCATATATATATATATATATGTATATATATATATATATAGTATCAAGTTGACGCGACATTGTATGGGATTCAATGAGGATCAATAAGTCTTTCATTGTCTGCTACTTTTATCGTCATCGAAATCGGTGAAATCCCCCATCAGGTTAAACTACAATCGATTGATTGCCTACTCTAGTTAGATAAAGCTTCACATGCATTCTCGCAGTGACTTATTCCACACTACATTGTAGGCTACATTGCACTTAAAAAATTTACTGTTGATTTTATAAAATTATCTCCTTAAATTTTAAAATGCAAATGTCAGTATCATGGTTCGATTGTGCTTTAAACAGAAACATTCATTTCGAATGCGAACCTGTCTAATAATAAAGAATCTACAGTTTATTTTATAGGCGGGTGCCTTTCTGCTTGTGTGATCGCAAAACTTCTGAAATGGACATGTGATGTTTGATTGTGTAAAAGTGTAAGCTAAGTAGTAAGTGTGGAAAATATATATGCAATTAAGCTACATAGAAATTTCTGCGTTTCATTCTAGTGTGGGAAAACAGGGAAATTGCTGCGTATATTGTCAAAGGTTATTACACACACACACACACACACACACACACATATATATATATATATATATATATATATATATATATTTAAGAACTCGGTTATTAATGTTGAGCACTCTGAGTTGAATTTATATATATACTAGCATGCGGGTGTAAAATACGCTTAAATTCGATAGTTTAATTTTTCCAGATGTCATATATATATTATTATAGAGTTGTGATTCCAAAAGTATAAAAATAAAATAGTGACATCAACTTTCATTCAAATCTGGTGACGTTACCACTGTAGCAGTGTAGCAAGCTAATAAACCGACTAAAAATTAATAATTAAAAATAACTAAGATGTATATACAAAATGTACAACCATTCTTTCAATTTTGACCCATTTTTGATTCCTTAAAACAATTTGAACCGGATAAAGACCCATAAAAGAACGATCAGTAAAAAGTCCAATCATTTGAGGCCCCTGACGCCTCTTTCGTTTCGTTTCGGAGGAGATAAAGTTTGAAAATATGGAGACAAACAAACAAACACAGACAGACAGACCTATATATATATATATATATATATATATATATATATATATATATATATGTTTATATTAGAAGATTTTGTTGGTGCTTGTTTGTATTGGCTTTTCCTCCAGCTCAGATAATTTTATTGATATTAATAATTGTATATATTATTCATGGTTTTCTCGGATAGAGTTTTATAGTACTTAACATTCTTACGTATTTTTAGTTAATCTTACAATTGTTTCTAGCTTATTGTGATTTTCAGTTGTATCAAATCCATTTATTTTAGTTTAACTATGTTCACTGCCGGTTGTTACAACTCAGTTTATATTTCTGTTGATTGGTTTATTCAAGCTAATATTAGACTTTGTCTTTTTAAAACATATTTTTATTTATTTTTGGCCCAGTTCTTGTTTCGCGATGAATTTATTTATTTATGTGTTTATTGTTAGTGTCTATAGAATGTTAAATTTCATGCAATTGCAATAGTAGCCCTCTCTTGCTTTGTGAATTATCAGTTCTGCAGTCAAAACGATATTACTTATTTAAAAAATAATTTCAAACGGATCTTATACATAACACTTATTGTGTTTATTTAGTCTATTTTCGAGTCATGTCTTTGGCTGTTCTATCCACAATTTTTCTGTCTGTTCAAAATTATAACGTCTGCATATTTCCACGAAGAATTGCTTTTTTCACATTGTTATATTTGTTTTTTTACTCTTTTGGATCTTCTTTGCAGAATTACGTATTAGATAATTTCCCGTTTCATCGCTTTTTCCACATAGTGTTCATTTAATATTTGATGTGATATTATCTATCTTAGTTTTGATATAATTTGTTCGGATGGTTTTACTGTTTATTTTTTTATTCACTACTCCTTTGCTATGTTCGTGTGTTTCCTCAAGTCACATTCTCGTATGTCATGAAGTTGTTATTTATGTTTTCAATTTTCTTATCTTTGTATCAGTTTAAATTATAGTATACTTTAGTATTATTATAATATACTATAGTATACTATAGTGTTAATTTTTTCGTTGTTTCTTGCTGCTATTATCGGTAATCGGGAGTATATATTTTTCAATTTCCCATGTCATCCTAACAGTTTTGTATTCCGTTTTATGTATTGTCTATCGATATTATGTTTTGAGTTTAGTGGCTTGTGCATGATCATAAATTGCTTAGTCATCTAACCCAGCGGATATTTTTTATAGAACAGTTTACTAGATTTTCCTCTCTCTTAGGCTTTTGCGAAATAACTTAGTTTATAAGGGTTTTCGTGGTTTTTTCGAGTATTATTTTCCAGTCTTCTCTATCATTTTGTTTGGGTTTAATGGCGCCTGCTTCCAGACTTCCAGCTATTTGTCTGCATTATATTCGCTATGTGCCCTCATAGCATATACAGCTAGAAAAAGGTTTGATCTCTCGTTATGTACACGAATGAATTCAAGGTGCCTTAACGTAGATTCTAATTGTATTTATCTGTGTTTATTTTATTGTGTTTATTATTTATTGTGTTTATATTGTGATTTTTTTCACATATAGCTTCAGGTTGTCCACGTACATCAGATAGTTTCTTGTTTCTTCTGTGTCAGTGAATTTGCATCTGATATTACAATTCCTGTGTAGGTGGTTGAATATTATCATAGCTAAGATAATCAGTGATAGAAAATTCCTGGAAAATATCATCTAATTATTATATTATCTAAGTGTTGCTCTTAAGCTCTCACTTTCAGCCTTCGTATTTCTGTTGCTTTTAGTATATAATCGAGAATTGTTTTCGGTATGTATTGCATCATTAATTATTACTGCTTGGAAGATGTTGTTGTATCTTATCTTGTAGTCAATCAATGCTATGGCTATGTTCTATTTTACGTTGTTTGTTTTACCTCATTTAGGAGCTGTTAGTAAATGAATAACAGGCCAGTCGTCTGTCTATTTCTTTTCAATAACGATTTCTATTCTTCGAGGAATAGACTACGATTATAAAGGGAATGGTATATAAGTTCTCTCGCGTAATCTATAAAAAAACATTCCATATCACTCGTAAGCAGGTTATTGGCTTGTAGTTGTTGAAGGTTGTTCCCCTGCTTCGTGACCATATGCATTACATAGTTTCTCGATTACCCATCCAACCTGGCATGTCTGTTTCCTGTATACATCTTCCCAGGATTTGCTGTAACTTTTCATGTGAAGTAATATGTTTATAAAACAAATATGCGTGCATTCTATCTTGATCCGTTGCTTTATAACTTGCCATGATTTTCAGAGTTACTTTAACTATGTTTTTAATTTTTTTCGGTTTCTGTTTTTTTCTTAAATTGTATGATAGTTATTTTACTGTTTTTCAGACATTCAGCATTTCTGTGGTAATACTGCCTTTTTGCTCATATATTACTCCAGAAGTTATTATTGTTGTTGTTATTATTATTATTATTATTATTATTATTATTATTATTATTATTATTATTATTATTGTTGTTGTTGTTGTTGTTGTTGCCGCTGTTAAAACACAAATACTCCGGTTGTAGTTGGTACACTAGGAGTAGTGGCAAGTCGTCTGGAAGAACAATTAAAAAACTACAAATCCCCGATGTTTTAGGTGGCCTTCAGACCTCTGTAATTGTAGGTACCACCAACATCCTTAGAAAACCCTTTGATCTTTGAAGCTCGTGGTTTGGAGACGGGATCGAGGGAAATCCTCTGAAAATGAATCCCATCCCTTTCCAGAGAGACGTGGATAAACGAAATCAGAATGATCATTATTATTATTATTATTATTTTTATTATTATTATTATTTTTATTTTTATTATTATTATTATTATTATTATTATTATTATTATTATTATTATTATTATTATTATTATCAATAATAATAATAATAATAATAATAATAATAATAATAATTGGATTTTATTTGAAAATAGACATTTGTTTCAGTACATCTACTTATTTATCTTTTCTCCGTTTTATATTTCTCCGACTTTACATATTTATTTACTTAATTTCTTTTATAGTTGTTGTTTTCTACCTGCAGCCTCCAATTCCTGCTTTGCTGTCACCCCCCACCCTATGAGCAATGTTCCCAATCCAGCTCTACGCTCGCGCGATAGACCATTTTTTTACACTTATCACTACGAGATCTCGTATCATCAGTGACGACCTTTACACCATGCCCCAAGTCGAGTTTTCGCGCCCAAAATAGACCGATCCCGACGTGACGTCATGTGACACAGAACAAAATTAATGAATTCTCTGTTTTTTATCTTTAATTTTTCCTTTTTATGATACGAAATCGCATCTCGATTAAAGTCTTCTTCGCTTGAAATAGCATTTCATCTGTTCGTTTGTTTGTCGCGCTACCGTTTGAAATAACATTTTATCTTTCAAAATGTATTTCGACTAAACCCCTTTTGAACATTTTTTTCACTGTCCTTTGTTTTTGCGTCTCCGTTTTAAAGTAACTGCGTTCTTACTAAACAGATCAGTAAATTTAAACTTTTACAGAGCTTCTACATACTATAAACAAAACTAATTCGAATTTTTCATAAACTAAACCGAATATTTAGGTTTGAATTAATTTGAAAGCAATTTTAAATTTTGGTTCAGGTCAGTTTATGTTTAGGTAAGGAACAAAGCGCTATTTGATTCATATGGTGTAGAAATACCAACAAAATTAATTATAGGTGAGAATAAACATATATCCAGAACAACGATAACATCAAATATTGTAATTTTTCAAATATTATTATCCATTCCTTCATTGTTTCATGTTTACTTAAAGATCATCGGTTATCAAGGTCTGGATGCCACTTTACAAAAAATAATGAGTGTAAGGGAGACAATTAGACAATCGTCATAGTGATCAGTAATGACGAAACTTATGTAATTATATAAAGTTTTATTATATAAGACGGCTATACATAACTTATTTACATTAGACTTGAGAACGACCATTCTATAGGCAGCTGGGAAACAGCTTCGAGATATTTTATTCCATAGAAGGACAGTTCTAGGAAATAAATTTCGCTCGTAAAATTTTCGTTTAGTTTTAGGCATGAATAGAGACTATGGGAAATTGTTGACAGCTTGTATAGCTAGACGAGTGTATTTTTTACGAATGTTTCACAGGGGGGCATAGATTGAAGCACAGTCGAGCATCTACTATTAAAATAACAATGGACCAGAGATAGACTCGCATGGTCTCTTCTGTAAAAATAAAGCAAGTCGAGAGGCGTAAGAGTTCTCGATATCTAGATTTCGAAAACGGTTTTGTACTCTATTAAGGCAGGAGCGGATATTCTTAACAGCTTTTCCGCACATACGGCAAAAGTATTTAATCTTAAGACTTATTTAGCTCTGGCGGAATTGAGTTACATTCTGGAAGGTACAAACAGTATTTAAATGGAAATGTTTTTGGCAGCATTGCTAAACAACAATTATTAACTTAAACACTGTTCTAGACCCCCCCCCCGATTATTAAAGTTACTTATAGACGAAAAACTTCTGTGCAGTCAAAACGAATGGAATCAACAAGAAAACAGGAATTCGTTTGTTTATCGAAACCTCAAGTCTACATGAAGGCCAATTTCACACTGCAATGAAATTCCTGGTTCAGTTTTTAAAGGCTTACCTGGTTCAGAAGAAGACCAAACGTTTTTTTCCCACTGACAGTAGTGAAGCCACTGTTTCACACGTCAGATTTCCTCCTTCTTCATTGCCAGTTTTTTTCTCAAGGAGAACTTAATTATGTGGATAAAGATCTCAATCTTTCCAAAGAATCTTACGAATTTTTAGCTTCAAAACTCAAATAAAAAAAATCTATTTCAGTCTGGAACTTTCGTAATCTTCTGTAGAAAACAGGATATTGAATTATTGCAATATTTCACGAAGGAAAACGAAATTGTGGATTACAACGACGCTGCCGGCCTCCTACGGCAGCTTGGTGTCGAAGTATTATTCCAAAGATTGGCGCCTTTTGATAAAAAGATCTAAAATATTTTTTTAAATTTGTTGTTCTTCACAATGGCAACCTATATGGATCAGACTGTCTCAGTAAATCAACGACCCCCAAATAAAAATATGATGAAATCAAATTTGTTCTGGAAAGGATTTCATACAGACAGCAGCATTAAATCATGTGTCGATTTGAAAATGGTTGAGTTTCTCCTTGGGCTGCAAGGTGGTTACACAAATTTTCCTTGCGTCTTGTGCTTGTGGGATAGCAGTGCAAGAACAGAACGCTGGATAAAAAAGATTGATATGTACGCAGTAAACTGATTTCTGGTTCTGAATGTTCTGACTTCTCCATTGTTAGAGTGTTTCCTCCTATTCACATAAAGCTTGGTGTCATGAAACGGTTTGTGATGGCTCTTGAGAACGATGGCGACTGTTTCAAACATGTGTGCATGTGATTTCCAGGCTTACTTATTAGCTATAGAGAAATGACGCAAATTTCTGTCATTTTATGAATCCTGAAGAATTGAGTACCTGGTCGACGTTTACAAATGTATTAAAATATTTCTAGGAAAAAAATAAAGGCGCCCAACTACAAAGGTGTTGTTGAAACAGAACTCATAATTCTCCATCAGTTGGGTGCAAATACGAGCATTAAGTTACATTTTTTGCACAGATAGGTAGGGGTACCGCTTCTATCAAGGCATCAGCGACATGAATTCTCGCTATCAAACTCGTTGGAATGTCTCCATGCTTGCAGAATACTATTTGTCCATCCAGCCTGATGATGCCGGAATCCCTATTCAAAATAATTAAGTAAAACACCAATTTCTGGATGATAATGCTTAGAATTTTTTAGAACTTCGAGCTTTAATTGTGAACATTTTGGTGTGATTATAAATATTTGTGCCTTAAAGTTACAGAAACATATTGTTTCTTTTATTTGCCTTTTTTATTGTAGGTCCATGGCATATATCTTCTCTGTAGAGAAGGAATATGCCATGGACCTGTGCTAGAACCAGATTTGTGTCATTGAATTCCTGGCAAAGATGCATTGACAATGAATATATAAGAAAAAAAAATCTGGAACACAAAAGAAAGCGGTTTATACGATTCCGCTTCTGTATTCGTACATCTTCAACGTTTTGTGTAAAAAGCGTAAGTGACTTTAATTTTGGTAATACTCCCCGATATTGAAATCCTCTTCCCTCTTATTAGAAGAATTGTATCCATCGAAACTTTATGAAATAAGGCTTCTATTGTTTATTTGAACTGCTTGTCCGATAAGGAAAATTGTATATACCTTCCTTACTGGTTTATAATGTTTTTTTTTTCCCAAAGTATGAATACATTTTCAATAACAAGAGTTTTAATTTATATATATATATATATATATATATATATATGTATATATATATAGACAGATATATAGATAGATAGACAGATATATAGATAGATAGATAGATAGATAGATAGATAGAGAGCTTTGTTTTAAAAATTTAGGTAACTTGATTATTTAGAAGACCTGACATCTATTCAATGTATTCGCCTTCAGAAATATTGCCTCGATACAGGTCAGGAACTTTGAACATACTCAGCGCATAGTGGCGATCAGGCTGATGTTAGTGTTGTTGGAGATCATTTTTGTGATGTTCTAGACGCATAACCACACGACGGAGTCCAGCGGGAGGAGGATGCAAGCCAGTGAGGGAAGGGTACAAAGTCGTAGCACTCATTCTGAAGTCTCGTGGGTCTATTTGAACTTGTGAGCCGGCGCCGAGATCTACTGCCATGGTCTCTCAGCGGCAACCTCATTGCATCAGGGAATCACCACATTCTTCAGCATACCCAAGTATACATTGGTGTCGATTTCAAAGATGTGAGGTTGCATGATATGACTCTCACTTTAAAACAACACCAACGACCATAACCGTGGCCGGAAACCTTGTTTTCCTCACCCTAAGCGCGCTCTCAGACGTTGAATCGTCCAGACTTGCCTTTTGAGGGTATTAGCAATGGTCCTGTTTTAATAGCATTGCTCATAGATACCATGAGTTGTACAGCAACACATCTCCAATCTGGCTCGATGAACATTGTGTCACTTTCAAACATGATAGCAGGCTCTCATCTCTTTTGAGATTTGTACACAATTAGCCAACTAGTACATGGTTTAAAAAAGAACAAGAAAAAGAATACCGGATTCAATTAAAGCAAAAGGGAATCATGTTTTTTCTAGGGGGACAATTTTATCGTTTCAACATATATATAAATACAAGGCTACCTTCAGTTTTAACTGACTATGGATACCCAGGGTAAGGGTGCCTGCGCGTTAAATTTTTGTGACAAATGTAGCGCACTCTCCAACCACACCTCTCCTGATTCGACATTGTTGAATACCAGCAGTAAGTGGCGGTTCAGAACGACTGGAAACAATGCCGAGATAAGCGGATACAGCACATGCAGCGCCTAGAGTTCCCAAATGGTCACCCATCTGGTACTAGCTTAACTTCGGTGATCTGACGGGAACCGGTGTGTCAACGTTATAATGCCGTCACACACACACACGCACACACACACACACACACACACACATATATATATGTATATGTGTGTGTGTATGTATGTATATATATGTATGTATATATATGTATGTGTGTATATATATATATGTATATATATATATATATATATATATATATATAGGTTTTTTATTAATTTCTCTTTCTCTTTTCGATTACCGAGAATAAATGTAATAAAATTTGATTATCATCATTCTTCAGTCAACGCCGATAACGCGTACCTAAAAGCAGTGTGTTTGGTAGATTTCATTTGTGAGTACATTTTTGATACACCCTGTATATTTGAACCCAAATAAAAATTTGTGAACACAACTTTTACAATTTTTTTGTTGTTGACGCATAGGATTCCTGAAAGAGGCAATGGGTCCATCAATTAAAAATTAAGATAGCTAAAAGAAGGACGCATACCTGTTCGAGTTTATTATAAATCACACATGAAAATTAAGTAACAGGCACAAATAATATCATTGTAATTCGTTCTACCGAAACAGCCATTTTATTGCCTGCTATTACATAACTGATTTAATTCGTTTTTGGACTACGTGCTTACGAGTTAAGCTAACTATTTACAAACACATAAACGTATCAAGAATTGATTTGAAAATTAGTAGTTTTAAGATAATTAAGGATATCGAAAATTACGTACGTTCGGTTTCGTCTTAAAAAATTGGCCGAATCAACATTTTGCTAATTTATGACAACTTTTCTATGTGTTGCTTTGGAATAATAGTTAGCAAAAAATTTATATCGCTTTTTCAACATTAATTGAAATGATTTATAAATAATAAAAGTAAAATTTGTCTTTATTTATTTCCTTTTCATTTGGACCCACATCGGAACAACCGTATGTATGTTCTTCCTCTCGTTCCCCCTCCTCTCTCTCTCTCTCTCTCTCTCTCTCTCTCTCTCTCTCTATATATATATATATATATATATATATATATATATATATAAAGTTATGAAAATATATATGGTAATTAATCTACACAGGTATCCCGCGTTTCATTGTCATGAGAATTCGCCAAACAAACAAATTCTCACGACAATGAAACGCGGGATACCTGTGTAGCTTAATTGCCATATATATTTTCATAACTTACTACCTAGCTCTACCTATGTATTGAGCACTATTGAAGTAAATACTGAAAATGTGCACATAAAATTGTATCTTCGTATATTAATTTATGTGATTAAATGAAGTAGTCACACACAAACACACACACCACGCACACACACACACACACACACACACACACACACACACATATATATATATATATATATATATATATATATATATATATATACGGTCGGGCTCATTGCCCAGACTAATATGACTCTCTTTAGAGACATCCCTGTTTTCCATAAGTTGCCTCAGATCCTCAGGATCACTATTGACGTAATGTGCAGTTTGCTGGATGTACGTACTACTAGGCCGTTGTCTGCTCGCGAAGACCTAGTTATAATGTTCTGATACGTAATAAATATAACTTTAATTGAAATCACTAGCAGATTATCACTGAGATATAGGCGATATTTATGAATCGATAGTGAGCTTTTTACTGGGACAATCTTACTGAGGAGATATTCAGCGAGAAGCTTGTTAACATTACATTAGAATATGTGCACGTTGGTAGAGTCGGAGAAACAGCGATATGCTTGTTCACTTGTTCTGCATGTTGGTACAGTAGGGTTACCCGGAAGTGGGGAAAGATATTTAAAAAAAAACTATTACAATTGAACTCTGTTCGGTATGAGGGGAGCTCAACAATAAAGGCGCTTGATTTTATTGCTGGTTATGTTTGTTTCGAGTATTTACGCTGAGCTTGCACATTGAAGCAATTTTCTCAAGAAATATTTCGTTGAAGTACTTGTATGAAAAGCACAGGGATGCAATAATGCAGGGATGAGACAGAAGCTGGAAATTAATAGACAGTGTGGGACCTATTAGATTTAGGACGCTTTTTAAAACTAACTTCAAAATGGGCAAGTCGCTATCGGACTGATAGTCGATGCTGTACTCTCGACTCATGCGATTGCTGTAAAAAATATGCTGTATATAGAAAACGATTACAACATAGACATGTGTTGGTCTAGAATATTAATAAGCATAAAAGTATACATCCCCTTTTTCAACATTAATTGAAATGATGTATAAATAATTAAGGTACAATTATTTTTAATTTGTCTTTATTTATTTCCTTTTAATTTGGACCAAC
>NC_136483.1:135157136-135232136 GCF_053919585.1 Euprymna scolopes | reverse complement strand
AAAGTGAAATACGAAAATAAACACTCAGTGCTGGTGAAAACAAGAGGGTAAAAGAACGTAAGAGAAAGAGAGAGAGAAAGGGAGAGAGAGCGGCAAGAGAGAGAGAGAGAGAGAGGGCAATGGATCGAAAGTAATAGAAAGCGAGATACAGAGGAAAACTAAAGGAAAATGAAGAGAAGAGGACGCAAAAGAGAAAGTCTGAGAAAGAGAGGGGGATGCGAGGAAGAGAGATGGAATTATAGAGATAAGAAGTAAAGAGAAAAGAAAGAAAGAATAAATGAAAGATAGAGAAAGATAGTTAGAGAGAGAGAGAGAGAGAGTTGGGAGGTACATAGAAAACGACAGAGAGGGGTAAAAAGATAAAGAGAGATGGTAAGGCAAATAGGGAAATAAATAGTAATGGAAATGCAGATAGGGAGAGAGATGAGGAGAAGCACAGGCTGCCGTAAAAACCAAAACTGTAATATATATATATATATATATATATATATATATATATATATATATATATATATATATATATAGAGAGAGAGAGAGAGAGAGAGAGAGAGAGAGATAGAGAAAGAGAGAGACAGAAAGAAAGAGAGAGAAAGAGAGAGAGAGGTTTAAGGAGATACAGAATGCACACAAACCAGATAACGCTGTCTGGTCGCGATAAGATAACACATTGCAAATATCTTTTAATATATAATCACGCTAGTAATGCATACACATATACATTCAATGCTACAATAATCTTGAAATAACATATAAACGGTATTTCAATCGTAAGAACTCCTATTTTTAAATTCTAAATCGAAAACATTCAAGAGATACAAAGACAGGAATGGTATCATTGAAACCAGCGACCTTTTGTGCTCCAGAATTTATTTTTCTACATAGTCATCATCATTCTCAATGCATTTTTGCCAACCTTATTTGATGCCTCGGTCGTAAAAGTTCGGAGCGCGCTTTGCCATCCTATTACTATTCTGAATTTATAAAAAAACAGTCATTTATTAAATATATTGTTATTATAAAATTATATATATTTATATAATAAAAGTTAGAATAAAGACGGTTTGATTAAAAATTCTATTTTTATGTTTGGTTTAAAAATGATTACCAACATCGCTGTTGTTTAATTAAAAAAATAAAAACAGTCTATAAATTCATTTTATTATAAAAGTTCAAATAAACACTTTTTATTTAAACAATGAAAACATCGGAGTATCATTTTCCTATTGAAAATATTGTCAAATTTAAGTACACTGATGATTCTACGTAGATAAAATATTAACCTTGCCTCAGGATCGCAAAAACTCTTTATAAATAAGGGAATTCGAATCTTGACGATAACCTAAAACTTACCCGTCAAAGTCATATAATTTTTTAACTGCATTTTTGAAGAAAACTCATTTAACATGTTTTAAGCTATTACTGTTCTTAATTCCATCGCGTAATTTAATTAAAAAAATGTTGTAAACCAACACAATGTGTGTTAATTTTCTATTAAGACTTGAATTAAAATGACGGTCCAAAATTCAGAAGGAAACTCCTACTAAAACAACACCGTAATAAAAACTTACACATTTTCGATACCAACATTTTTTTTGTCAGTTGTCGAAAATGTTACTCATCGTTTTCTTTTAACAAATAAGTGTCTGCTCATAGAAATTAGTTGCTAACACGTGCAAATTAGTTAACCTATAAAAGCCTGTCTAATGACGGGCTATTAACTCCAATGGAAAGAAATGCTATTCGAACCGATCTCTTCAGAAATCAACGTTTTAAATTCATTTATGGGTTTCAAGAATATTATATTATTGTTTCTTATCCAACAGTTTAGTCCGGAAACTGTATCTTCGGCCCTCCAAATCAACAGAGAATAAACCATTCCTATAATGACTTGGCCCCTCATGATTACTGCGTAATGTTGTTCATGTGCAGTTCTAGAAAGTCCATCCTCCCAGACTTTGCCTTCTGTCTTTGAGAAGGGATTAGATTATTGCTAATCGCATGACGTGCACTTACTATGGAATGCTGACGAGGCTGCCCAGGAACTTTTTGCAGATCACATTGCTCCTTCTCGGGGAGGCTGACTTCTCGATCCCATTTTACAGTTGGAGAGAACTAAACGCCCCAACAATCTTATTGATCTTCATTCCCGAGTGGCTTCTTGATAAAGTGCTGATTCAGGCGTCTAAAAATCTGATTGTATATACCACGGGCATGGTGAGTAAGAATCAACTAGGAAGACCATAGTGCGCAGTTACAAGAACTTTTGTATAAAACACTCGAGGGAAAGTTACACCAAGGAAGAGATGCAGCGACTGTTTGATAGAAAATCTTGAAAAACTGCGCATAAATGTTGAGAAGTGGAAAGAGAAAGCTGAGAATAAAAGTAAGTGGTGAAGAGTTGTCTCAGAAGGTTGCAAGCTAATGAAGACAAAGAACTTGGAACAGTCAGAGCTTAAGACAAATCTACGTAATGGGCTTGTGAAAGCATTTGATTCTCATGTGGCTGGATGATAATGTGAAACATACTGGTGTTTCTACTGTCCAAAGCTGAATATGTGAACTACACGAAGTCACACGAAAGATGCCCTTATGTACCCTTACCTCTATGACCTAATGAGACAACCTCCGAACTAATTCACCACCTGGAGACATGCAAATCGTCTATGCGGTACACTGCGAAGGGGGGGGGGCTAAAGCAGACAATCAACCGATTTAATTTTAAAAAATGGGCGTTTTCGATGACAATAATGTATAGGAAGGTGGAACATTTGTTGATTATTATATAATCCTCAACAACGTTGGGTCTTATATATAACAACAAACCAAAATCCGTAAGCGTAAAAACAGACATAGGGAGATCCTATAGTTCAACTCTCCATATTCTAAAAATCTTGAAACAAACATAGCCAGGGAATTCTTAAAAATATAAGAAACAATCTTTAAAGCCCCTCATAGATACAATAAAATCTTTAATAAGGACACGATCAAAGTGTCTTACTCAACTATGCCAAACCTACATAAAAATATAATTAGTTCTAACAATAAAAAAAATTAGTAAGATACAAAATCCAAATATAGAAACTATAGCAGGCTGTAACTGTAGAAGAAAAAATAAATGCCCTCTACAAGGTACCTGCAAGATAAAAAAATGTGATTTAGTGTCACAAACCCCAAATATAAATGATGTTGATGGCATAACTCGACCACACAATTAATCAATAACCAATCTACCAATCAAATGCAACCAAACCTATTACATACCAATACCACTCCTAATCTACCTGACAACAAATATATTAAACAAAGTGTAATTTACTTCGGTTCCACATCTGGACTTATTAAACATAGGATTTTAACAACACTCCTTTAAAAATCCCTCCCTGGTAAACCAAATTACTCTATCTAAACATACTTGGTGACTCAATAAGAATATTCCCTTCAATTTGAAATAATTAATAGGATCATATAAAGCATATATGCCAGGGGACACATTATGTGCACTTTGTAGGTATGAAGCCCTTAAGATTTTAAAATATCATAATGATAATAAAAATTAAACCATCCTCCTAAATGTAAAAGACGAAATTTTCTCTGGATGAATTCATACTCGTTGGTTTAGATTTGACAAATATGAACCACCATAAGTCATTAAAATTTTCTTATTAATAATCTATCTTAAAATTTATCATTTATAAATTAATAACTTTATTATCATAGCTTGGATTATTATTATTATTATTATTATAAGTTTATCTGATATTTTTACCATTATTTCCTATTTTATTTAAATACCTATTTCGCTTTAATGTTATTATTTTTATTAAGTTCCATAAATGAATATTATAATTGCTATTAAAAGTATTATTATTTTTATTATTATTATTATTATTATTATTATTATTATTATTATTATTATTATTATTATTATTATTTAATTACTACCAATAAGATTCACTTATTATTTAAAAAAAGCACATAAATAATTAGTGGGTATCTCCCTTTAATCAGTTAAATTATTTATTTTCCTAGCCGAATATGATTATCTCCCTTTTTTTTAAATATCCTATTAAATTTAAAATTCAGTGTTACTAACGAATGCAAAATGATAAGATTATTCCATTGGCGTTCCCTTTGCAAGTTTGTACATTTAAACATTTACAAGAATTCATAAGCTACATTTACCATCCAAATGAATGCATTGACGATGATACTTACGAATTTTCTAAGGCGAACCATTATAAGGTATATATATATATATATATATATATATATATATATATATATATATATATATATATATCTTTGTTAAATTTTCTTAAAAACATTTTATTTTAAAGTTACATATAAACCCAATTTAATTTTATGATGTTATTCTGATTTTTATTCTCAATTTATCTTACTTTGTTTATCAACATCAAAAAGTAACTATTTTTCTTTATATTTAAATATTTTCTAGATACATCTGCGTTACTTAAAAAAAATGCTAGGTTTATTTTTGGTGTCTTAAAAAAACACCCAATATATTTGCTGATGAGGAGACTTTGTTTCAAAAAACTATATGTTAAAATTATTGTCCATGACTTAGTGTATATCTCAATAAAAACATCGTTTCCGAAACGATCGTACAATTTACTGATATTGCTTTGTTACTCCTTATGAAACTGATTTTTTAGATTTTTAATTTTAATTATAAATTATCAATCATCCTACCATATATATATATATATATATATATATATATATATATATATATATATATATATATATATATATATATATATATATATATATAAGCAAAAATGTGTGTTTGTGCATGTGCGCTTTTTTTTTTATGTCCGGCGAAGTTTTTTTTCGGGGCGGGACGCTCGGCGGGGGTCTACTGTTTCTCAGAACTTATTATATGCTCTCTTGATTATAATATATCCGATTTACGAAAAGAACGTCGTGTCTATCTTTTATTCGAGCGACTTTTACACGCAATTTGTGTGCTATTTCTTACTATCCGCGTGTTTGGCTGGATTTTCCGTATAAAAATGTTAAAGTGAATTCAAAGAAAATATGTCTCCTGGCACTCATGACAGGGTCGTCCAGAAAGCAATGAGCTTTGATCAATGCGGTGAAAATCCGTCATATCAGACAATTGCAATTTATTTGGACGCTCTCTTTTTATGAGGAGCTGGTTTTGTTGGGGAAACAAACAAATATGCAGAAACTAGCTTGCAGATAAAGGTAAGTGCGGGATTTCATTCCCCTATAGCGTGATATTTGACCTCATTAAATTTATGCACCTGTGTGAACACATTCACTTAACTTTTTAATCGTTTCATTTCAAGCATTCTCATTTCCGCTGCCCTCGTAGCGTCGCGGTAAGTTATCAGTCTATCACCTTTTACCGCCTTCACCTCAAGGCTTCGGGCTCGAGCCTACCTACCTACCAAAACATTTTCCCTACACGCACACTCCGGGCAACGCTGGGCACCACCGCTAGTATGTATAAAAAAAGAGACACCTGTGCATTCCACTCAATCTGTAATACCTTAACGTAAGTTTCTTTTATCTTAATAGAAAAATGCTTTGATTCTTTTTTTTTAATAGTGGAGAAGTAGCGTTAAGTTTGAAGACACGCCGTTGGCCTTACTGAGAAATGCCGTCAGGGATTCCCAGACACGTTTTGCAAGTCATAGTGCTTCTTCTCAGGGGCGCTTACTTCTCAATCCTTTTTTTCCGACCCTGGTGTCTGAGTTCCTGTAGTGGGAGATAACTAAACAATAACCCTAAACAGTAAAGTTTACAAAAGATAATGTCTACAGGTCTTGAATGCGTATCACGTACTCCATAATCATAAATTCACTAGCGGGACCTGTGGAAATTTCACAGGGGATTGACTCATATGTAATATATTGATGTTGGCATTTTGTAGATATGCAGTGTAAATGGTATTATTGTAGCAGTTGTGGTCAGCAACGGCGACTTGGAAACATCCCCCTTCAAATTTGACACCGGTGTCAAGCAGGGCTGCACCATTGCTCTAATTCGCCGTCTACAACTCCACCATCCTTCACCTCACTAGCCAGAAAATTCCTGAGGAAATCAAACTCATGGAGTTGACAGATGTCGAACTCTTTAAGATTAACAGATTGTGGACAAAAGGCAGGGGCCTCACGTCATCCATCATGGAGTTTCAATACGCAGATGACAATGCGCTGATTGCTCACTCAGAAGCGGACATCCAGGGCATCTTGGTGGCCTTTGGTAGAGTCTACCCGCTTCTGGGACTTGATCTTGACATGAAAAAGACCCAGATCATACCAACCAGATCCTGGCTCCCACCTATAGCGGCCCACAATTTCTGGGTAAGGCAACACTTTAGAAAATGTGGATCAATTTGCCTACCTTGGCAGTCTTCTCTCCACAAGAGCTATCATCGACGCAGAGATTCACCGTCGCATCGGATGCGCCAGTGCAGCCTTTGCCAGATTACGGAAACGGGTGTTTGATAAAGTGAGCATACAGAGCAGGGTCAAACTACTTGTCTATAAAGCAGTTGTCTTGCACACTCTTCTCTATGGGGCTGACAGCTGGACCACCTACAGCAGACATCTGAAAGCACTGGAGCAGTATCACCAGCGTTGTCTCCGCAAAATCCTCAGGATAGAATGGAAAGATCGACGAACAAAGGTAAGCCTCCTGAAGGAGGCACACATAACTACCATCACCAAAACCATCATCCGACTCCAGCTGCGATGGACGGGCCATGTTATGCGCATGCCTGAGAACCGCTTTCCAAAGCAAATGCTCTATGATCAGCCAAAAGAGGGAAAGCGGTGCCAAGGAGGACAGAAAAAGAGATATAAATACAACATAAAGACCCACCTGAGACATGTCACTTCAGCCTCACCAGTTGGAAGGATGGTGTTCTTCAGACGGGCATGTGGAGCAGGGTGGGCCATGAAGGTACGGTTCACTCAGAAAAGGACCACAACAGAGCTGCAGAAAACAGGAGGAAGCTAAAAAAAAAAGGAGAGATCTACTACTAGCAGAACTTCTTCCGCCTCTTCCACTATCCACTCGACCAACCACACATGCCCCCACAGCAATAATATATGTGAGTCAAGGATCGGCTCCACAGCCATCTGAGGACCCACAAATGACCAGCTCTAATCTTACCGACGGAGAACAATCATCACAAGTGATTGTCGATGATGATTATTGTAGCTAATTTGTTAAAACTGCAAAAGTATTCATCCAAGCTAGCAGGGAGGTCCGGCGTAGGTAGATCGTAAAACACGCTTAAATATGACACATTAATTCTTGCAGATTTCGTATATAGTATTATAGAGTTAATATTTTATCGATTTTTATATATTATAAAGTTGTGATTTCAAAAATAAAAAAAATATATCTACATGATTGGGTTTCAGTAGCTGGAATCGAAACCGAGTACCGAACATATATATATATATATATATATATATATATATATATATATATATATATATATATATATTCGATCCTGGCTTGAGGCAGTTGTCTGTCAAGCCGCACTGATAAGCTGTGTAACAGCAAACCAGCACTGTATGTGGATGACAATACACACACACACACACACACACACACACACATATATATATATATATATATATATATATATTTAGTTCCGTCAGCGTTAATCGAAACCGAAGTCAAAACTTATGAAGAAACTTTGAGAAAAAAATTTTTTAATAGATTACTAGGGCGCC
This sequence comes from Euprymna scolopes, assembly GCF_053919585.1. Taxonomy (NCBI): domain Eukaryota; kingdom Metazoa; phylum Mollusca; class Cephalopoda; order Sepiida; family Sepiolidae; genus Euprymna; species Euprymna scolopes. The sequence continues at coordinate 135,224,397 of NC_136483.1, read as the reverse complement.
ATCAGCTAAAATCGAAACCGAAACCTTGATAAAATTATTTTAAAAAATAGATTATTGGAGTGCCAATAGCTATAATCGAAACCGAAACCAAAACCAAACTTTATGAGGAATTCTTGGTAAAATTATTTCTAAGAAATAGATGACTAAATTGGCATGAGCTATAATCGAAACCGAAACCAAAATTGTAAAAATTCTTAGTACAATTATTTATAACAAAAAAAAAAAAATTAAATGATTTGAGTGCCATCAGCTATAATGGAAATTGAAATCAAAACTTATGAAGAAATCTTGGTAAAATTATTTATTACAAGAAATGGAAGTACATAACGATTAAACGACCCGGATGTAAGCGTGACACAGAAAATAGCATACACTCTATCTATTTATATATTCCGGACTATTATCCTCATCAGTTTCGTTGTTGATTCATGGCGAAAAAGTTGAATAGCAAAGAAACGCATTAGTCCGCAATGAACAAATTAATACTTATCTCAATAATGAATTCCAATTAAATAATGTATATACACGCTATCGTATTATCATATAGATTAATTTTAGTGTTTATCTCACACATACAGATTCTCGGCAATTACACACACCCGTATATTTTTTTATAACCTAAAGTAGAAAAAGTAGAACTACTTTTGGTCCTAATAAATGTTTTAGATTTGGCTTATTTTCAAATTGGGATTCTTAGAGTACAAACATAATAAATAGTGAAGCTCACAAATAACCTGCCTATGTTACTCATTGCGTAATAATTAGTTAGAGAGCGATTTTATTTGAATATATATATATATATATATATATACATATATATATATGCATAAGTATGTATGTATGTATGTATGTACGTATGTAGGTAGGTATGTATATAACCTTCATGGGTATGTGGGCATACCTACTACGTCAGGGAGATGAACGCCTCTGCCTTGCATAGTTTCAGGTCACCCTTGGGCAAGGTGTAGTACCTGTTAACCTCCCTCTCAAGTTCTGGAGGGTTACTATATTGTAAGAACTAGGGATATAAAAAATTACAATAAGTTTACCAAGGTAATCAATATGGGAAACTTAAAATATATTATAAATATTAAAGAGTTAATATTTACAAGTAAAGTAATATCAACCAGATGTAAAAGCTCAATAAAACCGAAAAGGAAATAGAGCTTATAATATGAAAAAAATGATTAATAAAACATGTTAAAAGACATCTTGAAGAAGAGTTAAAAACATATTTAATTTTAAAAAAGGAAGCACAAGATAAGTGGATTTAAAATTAAATATGTTTTTAACTCTTTTTCAAGATGTCTTTTAACATGTTTTTTTAAAATCATTTGTTCATATATATATATATATATATATATATATATATATATATATATATATATGTACATATCCATGTTTGCTTGCTTATGTGTATGCGTGTGCATATGTCCAGCTGCCGGAGAAGTTAAAACTCCGTGATAATAACACATGCACACTATGCCACTGCTCAGTCATCTCACTATTTTAGTTTGTCATTGTGAAACCAGTGGTAGGGTGCGAGAGGGTAGAATATGTGTAGCACAAGCGTATTGTGTCGCGATCGTTATGTGCAGATATCTTTCGAAGAAGAAAAAAAAAGTAAAAGTCCTATGACGATAGGTGAGTGGCGACGTGCACAGGCTTAGCGAACTGGAAGTGCATAGCTGCAAATCTGCACATAGGTGACCAGTGATTTATCTAACATCGTCGACTAAATCGCTTACAGGGTGGAAGCAATTTCAGTGGATGATCTGGCGGCTGAGCAGCCTTTTCTAGGGATACACTGCTCACCCATGAATTTAAGAAGGGTCTAGAGAAGATGACCTAAGAATTGTCTACCCTTTTATTAACTGGTCGGCTTCCTGCGGTCGGCGGCTGCTCTATATTTGCAGGAGAAACAAGATAAAGTTGAAGAAAAATAATAAACAAGAAAATCAAAATTTTATCAGGAGAGGAATAACCTAACTACGTGGAATGTGAGAACTTTGCTAGATGTCCTCGAAAATGAAAGACCTGAGCGTAGGACAGCTATTATTGCAAGAGAGCTCGCTAGATACAGCATAGACATTGCGGCATTGTCTGAAACACGATTGAGTAGTGAGGGTCAATTGGTGGAAGTGGGCTCGGGATACACCTTTTTTGGAAAGGAAAACCATCGGGGCTGAGACGATAAGGTGGAATTGGCTTTGCAGTGCGTTCTGATTTGGTGAAGAGGATTGAACAGCCAATCTGTGTAAGTGACAGAATTATGATGATGCGCTTCCCTCTTGCACACAGTAGGTATATGACGATTTTATCCGTGTATGCCCCTCACATGGGACATGATGAAGACACCATCACGGCGTTTTACTCAGAGATCTCAGTCGTACCATTTCCTATATTCCTTTATCTGAGAATATCTTACTCATGGGCGATCTAAATGCAAGGGTTGGCAAGGATCATCAAACCTAGGACTCACTCCGTCGGTTTGGTGCAGGTAGGGTCAACAGTAATGGTCTGCATCTTCTCCATCTATGCACTCAGTTTGGCCTTGCTATCTGTAACACTTTCTTCAGCCACAAAGAGGTCCATAGGTTTACCTGGACCTATTCCCGTTCAAAACAAGGTCACTTGATCGATTACATCATTTCCAGGAAGGCAAATTTGCGAGACGTCTGTAGTGTGCGTATTATGCGTGGAGCTGAATGCGACACAGATCAATTCTTGGTACACGGGAAGTTGAAAATCTGTATAAGGAGGAAGTGTAGGTTGGGTGGCGTTGGGATTCCTAGGCGGGTTGATGTGTCGAGGCTGGTTGATCCAAGTGTACGTGAAAAGCTTCGATCCGTAGTTAATTCTGCTGATTTTGATAGGTCGTGGGCGCATTTTTAAAATACAATCTATGAAATAAGTGTAGATGTTCTTAAGATGATAAATTTGTTCATGTAATTGTTCATCTTATCACTGGTGTCTGGAGGGGTGTTGCCGTCCATCAGGATTGGGTTGATGCCATACTTACATCACTGTACAAGGGAAAAGGGGTCCAGGAGCGACTGTGGAAGTTACCGTGGGATAAGTTTGTTGGAAGCAGTGGCAAAGTATTTTCCAGAGTTCTACTCAATAGATTGTTAAAGTATATTTGTCCATCCGTCATTCCAGAAAGCCAAAGTGGCTTTCGTCCGGGCAGAGGAACCACGGATATGATCTTCTCTGCTCGGCAGTTGCAGGAGGAATGTACTGAACACTGCGTTCCGCTTTATCAGGTTTTTGTTGATTTGACTAAGGCTTTTGATACGGTGAACAGAAGTGCCCTATGGATAATTCTGGGGAAGTTGGGATGCCCCCCTCAATTTCTACGATTACTCAGGGGGTTCTACACTAATATGAAGGCTCGACTGAACTTCAACAGATGCCTGTCGAAACCCATTTCGGTTGACAATGGTGTGAAGCAGGGTGATATCCTAGCACCTACACTTTTTTCAATTTATTTTGCAACTATGTTATTGTATGCCTTTAGGGAATGTTCTCTAGGTGTTTATTTGCGTTTCAGAACCATATGAAGGGTATTTGATCTTCGTCGTTTTCATGCTTCTACAAGGACCTTTCAGCACCTGGTTCGTGAATTGCTTTATGCGGATGACGTTGATCTCGTGACCCATAGTGAGAGAGATATGCAGGGTATCATGGATCTGTTTTCGGGGACCTGTGCGTCTTTTGGGTTTTCTATTAGTCTTAAGAAGACTAAGGTCATGTTCAAACCTTCACTCGATAGTTTGTATGCGGAACCAAATATTTTTGTCAACAACCAGAGACTTGCCGTGGTTAACACATTTGTGTATTTGGGTAGTACCCTCGCAAGAGATGGAACCTTGGATGCTGAGGTCAACTATAGGATACAGCGTGCCACTAAGGCATTTGGTGGCTTAGAGAAGCGAGTATGGTCTGACAGGGGTATAACTATTCATACACAGATCAGTGTCTATTATTCTTGTATTTTACTATCCCTGCTTTACGCTTCTGAGGCCTGGGCAACTTATGGTAGACACATAAACTCATGGAGAGAGTGCCCCAGAAATTCCTGAGACACATTCTGGGCATCGGGTGGAGCACTTTTATACCTGATATGGATGTTCTCATGCGAGCTGACGTACATTGTATCGAGAATTTGATTATACGCAACCCGATGAGGTCGGCTGGACATTTGACAAGGATGAACGACGATAGATTGCCAAAGCGCCTCTTCTATGGTGGAAGGAAAGCGTCCACAACATAAACCGAGGAAACGCTTTAAGGATAACATCAAAGATAATCTTAAAGCTCTTGGTATTGACGTGTTCAGTTGGGAAAGTGCTTCCAATGATCGTAAAAAGTGGCGCTCCTTGGTCTATCATGGCTGTGATAGGTTTGAGTAGAAAAAATATGACGATGCAAAAATGAAGCGTGATATCCGCAAGAAAAATATGTCAGATATATCAGGTCTGTCGGAGAATTTAATGCAGAACCACACCTATAATTTATGCGGTAAACTTACTTTATCAGTAGCTGGTCTAGCTAGCCACAAGCGTTCACATGGAGATCAATCTTTCTTTGATGGGGAAAACATTGCAGGGCACAGATGTTCTGTTTGATCTGTGGTCTGTAAATCGTGGACGCCTGAAGCGTCATATGAGCGTCCATTGTAGAGCAGCACCAGTTGGCATCCCTCAGTCTCAGTTTAAGCATGACCTTTGCAACATCTGTGTAAGAACAGGGCTGGTCTGAAGAGCCACCTTCGTTCGCACAGAAAATAAGAATCTTGATCACATATCCACATGTATATATGTGTGTGTATAAGTGTATATATGTATATATATTTCAAAAAAAGAAGATATTTCAAAATTACATCAAAATGATTGAGTAATCAACAATAAAGCAAGGGAAAGATGGTCTTCTTCTGTCAAGAGATTACAATCACCATATAACCTTCAGAATGAGAAAAATATATAATTATTTCCACAGCCAGACAACGTCGAAGCTCACAAGAGCCATGACAGCCAACAAGCTGGAAGTCTAAACCTGGAGTTTCGCCTCATTTGGGCTCATTAGTTAAGTTCATTCAACTGTCGGATTTCGCTGCGGTTTGCTTGATCTGTGTTAGTTAATGGACTCTTTTGTTTGCTCAGTTGGTAGAGTGCTCGCCTCCTCTGCAAGAGACCCGGGTTTCGAATCCCAAGTTCTGATGTGTCTAACTGATGAGCCCAAATGAAAGCGAAATCCGAGATTTAGACTTCCGGCTGTTTGGCTGTCATAGCTCTTATGAGCTTAGACAGCTGTCTGGCTGTATATATATATATATATATACATATATATATATATATATATATATATATAAATAATCCCCATTGTAAATGTATAGTATATATAATATGTATTTATACATACACTCATTTTTTAGTTTAATTTATAAAGGCTCAAAGGTTTAAAATATGTGTTACACCCTTCATAAAAAATTGAAGTGGAAATATATTTGATTATGTTAATAGCGGTGAGATATATAGAAGAAAACTGGAAAAAAATATATCCAATCATTTTTAACATGAAAATGTTGAATGAAAAATTTACGCAGTTTATATTTTTCATTTTCCGTCATTATTTTGCGGGAGCACCAACATGAGAATTGATTTAATTCTCTCGTAAATTATTTTTCAGGTAAAAAATATAGCTTTATTCACAATCAATTTGCAGTTTTATCCAAGATCTGATATGTCGGAGACGTGCGCATGAAAGAAGAAGAATTTCTCCTAATTTTTATTCGCGGGAGGAAAATTTTGCTGGAATTGTATCGATAAAGTCAGGCAGTTTTGTTCCTGTTTAAGTTGCATTCATAAACATGTTTACAATCTATCCCTATCAAACACGTTAGCGCTTATTATTTCTTTTATGAGTTCAATCTACATCCTCGTGTTTGCAATCTAAAAATCTGTTGAAATTTGAATGCTCCTCTTGATCTATTAGGATGTACACTGTATCGTTTACTTTATTTCAGTTAGTACAAAATGTGAATTCACAATCACGATTTAAAAAAAAAATTATATATATATATATATGTGTGTGTGTGTATGTGTCTGTGTGTGTGTTGTGTGTGTGATATTTTTAATAATTACTCTTTCGATACACACCTTACAAGCGTTTCCTTGTGCATAGCACTGATATTGCTATCATACAATCATCGATGATCAAGAAATATTACAAACAATCGCATTTCAGTTGATGAAATAAAAAAGAAAACTTATCTTTGATGATTTGTGTAATGGCAATATCGGCTATATGTACACTGAAATATGTGTAAGACGTGTATATTATCATTATATTAATAAGAATTATGATTGTGGATTAGATTTTTTGTGTTACCTGGAATTAAACTTTAACAATATGCACACACACACACAGATTTGTAAAATGTACCGAACTTTGATATACTGATAGAACCTATTTGTAAATTAAAAAAAGTAATTTGACCTTTGAATGTAGCTCTATGGCCATTCATATATATATATATATATATATATATATATATATATATATATATATAAATATATATATATATATATATATATGAGAGTACTTCATTTAATCACATAAATTAATATACGAAACTATAATTTTATGCGTAAACTTTAAGTATTTACGTCAACAGTGCTCAATACATAGGTAGAGCTAGGTAGTAAGTTATGAAAATATATATGGCAATTAAGCTACACAGAATATTCCGCGTTTCATCAACGCTAGGTTTCGTCAGGTTTATGCGAAGACTTGTGGCGTCTCGCGTTTTATATATGCACATTCTATTGAGGTTTAGTTAGACAATCGCCTTCCTAGATTTCACCGCGCTCCTCCCAATCAGCCAATGGGTAGGCACTTACAGGACAAAGGCCCACTTAACCTTAGGTGCAACCCTTCCTTTGTGTGTGATTTTTTAGCGGGAAGCGTAGATATCTACAGATAACCATATATCTACAGATCACTTAAGCCTGACGAATCCTAGCGTGGATGAAACACGTAATATTCTGCGTAGCTTAATTGTGATGTATATTTTTATAACTTACTATATATATATATCTATCTATCTATATATCTATAAAAACAGAGATGTGTGTGCCACAGACGATTTCTGATTGGTTAATCCAATAATCACATCTCCTAAAAAACTATGGTTCGTAGGCTTTTAACGTTACCATAAAATATTATGGCTTTATTTATTGTCCATCTTGGAAGGGTTTAATTTTTTCCTAACTTGCGATTTACAAATTACAAAGATACGAAACTAACTTACAATCTAACAATCGAACCTCCGACATCACGGCCGCCATTATGAAACTAAACTAAAAAAAACAAAAAAACCGCGTTCACTCGTGGTCTTTACATTTCGGGTTTGGGTACGTGTGCAGTTTTCCATTGACATTAAAAAATGGAAATATTTTAAAAAAAAATATATTGTACGTACTCGTCATGGGATAAAGTTTTCCTACAGAAAAAATCACGTAATTTCATCAAGTAGTTATTTTTTATAGCGAAAAAAGAAAAAAATCAACGCTACAAGCGAAATTAAACAGAAAGTTCAAGTAGGGGGATTTCCCCCCTTTTTTTTATAGCGAGGCCAAATTACGCAAATTTGGCCTTTTTTTTAAAGCAGTTTGGCCTTCAAAATTTCTGTTTGGCCATTTTCTTCACCGATGAAATAAAAAAAGCAAATAAAAACAACGCAATAAAACTTTTAAAAATACGGCACACTTTTGTTGATCTTGTTTGTTTTTTTTTGGTAATTTTCCTTATTTTTTTATTTTTTCAAGATAATACTATTAAATGGACACTATTATGCCAAATTAGCCCCCCTCCCCCCCAAAAAAATGCACAAAAATTCGAGATTTAAGGTTTTGACGAGATAATTTAGCGAATTGTCCGGACTATTGCGAGATAACCATCCATTAGTTTTTCCTAAAATTTTGCCACAAATTGTATTTCATTACATAGATGTGCATAGTAACAACATTTTTTTGCCGAAAATTTGGTCTTTTGTTATATATATGGCGTACTATTATCCTTATATATGTGATGTTTATGTTTATAACAACATCTTAATACGGCGCTGCCGCTGCTGATCCATAGTCGTTTCGACTGACGGATGCCACACACATATATATATATATAAGTGTCTGTGTGTGTCTGTGTGCATTTCCCTACGCTAAAACTCTGTCAATTTTAAGCCTAGAGATTCGAAATTTGATATACAGGGTACTGAGATTTGGGAAAATCGATGTGATAGGTTTTCGACAGAAATTTGGCGATTAAGTGGTCAATATTCAACGATTTGACCTTTGAGAACTCTACCAAACTCCTCCTACAATTTTGGGTCTAAACAGTAAACACGTGATATTTTAGATATAGATTCCTTGGACATGGATCTAACTTATTAACTTTACTTGATCCCTAAACAATAAATGTTAAGAGGTCATAATAGGGGTCAAAGTTTAAAAAAATTGACCTTTTTTTTTTCTCAGCATTAACCTCAAAACACCTGGGCAACGCCGGGCACCGATTGCTAGTATATATATATATATATATATATATATATATATATATATATATATATATATATATCCAGAGAGAGAGAGAGAGAGAGAGAGAGAGAGAGAGAGAGAGAGATGCATTAATAACTAATTACATATATAAATAAAGTACTTTGCAGATGAGTCCATATATATCTATAAAAGGTTCCGTGCGTAGTTTTGTCTGCCACGGTCAAATTTGAAGCTGCATTTTTATCGTTAACTCTGATTAAGAAAATGCCTTTTTGTTATGAATTACTAAAATAAAATGATATTTTATTGCTTCACTGCAAAATCAAAAACACAGAAATAAAAGCCCAAACCTATAACAGACGTTGGAATTGCTCTGCACCTTTTGACCACATCTTGAAGTCATCATCATATTCGTCGCTAAAGCAAACGTCGCCCTTTCCGCCACGAAATAAAAAGGAAGCGCCCATTCCCTCCGCCTAATACTGCCCCGCCCCTCACTCCACATAAAGAAAACTCCGTTAAATCTAGGATTTAACCCACAAAGTACGCAGTTGACGAATTAGCACGATCACAAGTGCATGCATGGGAACGACCAATTCGACAGAAACGGTATAGAAATGCAACGCGTTAATTCCAAAAGTACCCGTTGACTTCTTCTATTCACCCTTATTACACCCCTAGACGAATAAGCGGAGATTGAATAACGTTTGTTGTTTTACGGATACTTAATGTTACATCTGAGACCAAAAAATATTTGTTGAATTCGTACAGAAGGATCAAAATTAACGAAGTTTAGTTTTACTCCTTGCCATCTTAAACAAAGCATATCGCCATTGGTTCGTAACTGGCTACTATTTGTGAGTTGAGCAACGAGGTGGCTGCTCTTATTACATTTAAATTTCTTCAGCTTGGTATAGTCAGGGAAGCAGGAAACAGTAAGGGAATTTAAAGATATAAAAGTTGGAGGGAGAAACTATTATTTTCGAAGAATGTTCTAAATATAAGTATTTACAAGGTAAGCCAAAAGCAGGTGGACAACGTCAGGTAATAGTTATAGTTATAATAAGAATTATTGCATTAATATAAATGATATATAAACTTCTTCGGAATGGTGTTCACCTACTTTTGACTCACCCTATATATATATATATGTATATATATATATATATATATATATATATATATATATATATACTAACATGTTTCTACTTTTCTTCAATGAATCTGACCTCATCTTGAAATATCCTTTTTAATTTTGGTTTCTTATAAATTTTCATACAAATTTTTGTTTCCAATTCATGTGCTAACCAGCAAAATGCATAGACTGCCTATACGAGAATTCTTCAATAAGTTTCCGGGCATATTTATATGAGTACTTTTATTGATATTACAAGCGTGGAACTCTAGTCTCCTTCGAAGTAATCCTTTCCGGCGACAATGTACTTGTTGTATCGTTCCACAATTTCTGAGTTCTTCTTGTGTGAGCGTGTCAATGACCCTTGTCATAGTCTCTTTCATCTGATCGATTGTCTCATAGCGAGAACCACTAAAGTTTCTTTGAGCTCAGGCAATAACTAAAAATCACAGGGAGCAAACTGCGCACTTACTGTCTCTATAGACACACACTGACATTCATTTTTTGGTCAATCAACTCTGGTGTGCTGATTTTTTATACTTCTCCAACACCTCTCATCATCACTCACAGACCCCCTGCCTTCCTTGTATCTCCTATGCAACTCAAAACTGATGTTCGATTTATGCAAGATGTTTCAAAAGCAGTATAAATCATTCCATACGTTTCTGTGGCATTTTTCCAAGTTTAAAACAGAATTTATTGCAAATCCTTCTTCTAAAACGTCCTCACGTCCATATTGCACTGACAATTAGGATTTTGTGACAATCAGGATTTTGTATGGTGTATTCCGATTTCTTCTGTCGGTGTTAATTTAACCTGGAATCATAAAAAATAGTTAATATTCTCATAGGATGTATAACAATAACATACTGATTATTCAAACGTCTACGACAATTTTAAATGCCTGTGTAAAATACATTCTGGAAACTTATTGAAGGTTTCTCGGAAATATTAATTTGCTAATTGGATTTTCTCAATAATATGAGTTAGTTATTGAAACTGCGTGGAATAAGGAAAAAATGTATTTCTTTGTGAAATGATAAATTTGTTGTAAATTTTTAATTTACAGAATGTGATTACAAATCTGTATATATATATATATATATATATATATATATATATATATATATATATATATTTCGTCATCGACAAACAGTCCTGTTTCGTTGAATCACGACTCATCAATGCCGCTAGACAGGAATCTCTCCCAAGCCAAGGATTGTATATATATATATATATATATATATATATATATATATATATATGGGTGCAAAATTAAAAAAAAATAACGGTTTCATGCCAAACAAGTTAAGAATCTATTTCAATATTTTATTTGTCAAAATTAATTTCGGTATTTTGATTCATAACAGCATCCCAATTAGGAAATACATTTAATTTTTTTACGTGCCATGGCGGTTGGAACATTTTCCATTCGGATGCTGGTGAAGTATAAGGTTTAAATGTCCGATAAAGTAGAAAACGCTCACCGAGCATGTATGTGTTAAGTAATAGAAAATCTACTACTTAAAATAAGCACTGCTGATATGGAATGCTAAATAAAAAAAATTGTTTTAAGCCAAAGAAGTGCAGAATCTTTTTAAATAAATAAGCCTATTTATTTATTGAAATTGTAATCGATATTTCGATTCAAAACAGAATCTTCATCAGGAAATACAGCTTTTTCTTTTCACGTACCATGGCGGTGGTAATGCTTAGAAAGTTGTCCTTCCATAATATGCTTATTTATTTAGATTTTGCACGTGTTTGGCGTTAAATCGTTATTTATTTATTTTTTAATTCCATATCTACAGTTCTTATTATAAACGTAAACTTTTTATTACTTAATATATCCATATTGGAAAATTCTGAACACGTATTGAAAGCATATCATATTGCTAAATACATTTCGTCTGACTATAGGAGCCATTTATTGAAATATAGTGTTTCTTGCTGAATAATACATTTGTTGTAAAGTTGTAATTTTACAGAATTTAATTCAAAAATCTTTCTCTCTCCCTTTCTCTCTCTCTCTCTCTCTCTCTCTCTCTATATATATATATATATATATATATATATATATATATATATATATAGTCCTGGTCAAAATCATAAGACCACTTAAGAAAGTAAGCGTTTACGCATATTATCGATTTTTTAATCAAACAAATGGTTGAAACCATTGCCAAAAGGGAAAATATGATGGAAAAAAATGAAAACTGCTTCATTCGAAACCTTAACCCTGATATAATAATTATTTTTTTTTAAAAACAAACATTTTCACCTGGTCAAAATGATAAGACCACTTTAATAAAATAAAATAAAATGAATACGAAAAGCTTTCTATGTTACTAAAAGCAACCTGTTTGTGGATAAAAAAACATCTTACTAAATTATAAATGGCAAAAGGGAAACCATTATCAGAGTTTGAGAGAGGAAGGATCTTTGAGCTTAAAAGGGGTGGACTCCCTCATAAATCCATTGCAAACGAAGTGAATCGGAGCAAAACGGTCATCACATTTTTTTTTAAGAAATCCAAATCAATATGGCCACAAAAAGAGTCCAGATCGACCAAAATAAATAATAATCCCATCATTGCATCGCCGTATCAGAAGTTTAAAACAACTCCAGTATGAGTTCAAGTTGATTGAAAAGCCAAACAGCAGAATGTAGTCCTAAAACCATCAGAAAGCATTTGAAAATGAAGGGTTTAAATCATTTAAAGCGACTGCAGAACCATGTCTTCTTGAACAGCACAAAACTACCCGACTTAAATATGCCGCCAAATACCAGACTTGGGATGAAGAGAAGTGGGAAAATGTAATTTTCTCCGAGGAGAAAAAGTTTAATCTAGATGGTCCAGATGGATTTCAACACTATTGGCATGATAAAAATTTGCCCAAAGACATTTTTTCAACTCGGCATAGTGGAGGAGGGTCTTTAATGATATTGGGCTCTTTCTCGTCAGCTGGGACCCTAAAGTTGCAAGTAGTGAAAGGCCGGCAAACATCATTAAAGTACATTTCAATGCTTAAAAATGCTTCCATCAGGACTGAAGGTCCACCTCTGTGTGGAAGAAATTGGATTTTCCAGCAAGACAACGCTGCGATACACACTTCTCGACAAGCACGAGAATACTTTTCTTCAAATAATATAGAATTGTTCGATCATCCAGCATGTTCTCCGGACCTCAATCCCATTGAGAATCTTTTGGGATGGATGGTAAAAGAAGTGTTCAAGGATGGAACACAGTATGATTCGATAAAGGAAGTTTCTGATTCAGTTTTCAGTACATGAGATAAAATTCCTTCGCAACTGATAAAAACTTAGTCGCTTGCATGCCAAAGACAATTTTTGAAGTAATAATGGAAGCTATACGTAATACAGAGACCCTTTTTAGCAATTTATTATTGCCTTTGTTAGATAAATTATCAGTGGTCTTATAATTTTGACCAGGTGAAAATGTTTTTTTTTTTTTTTTAATAATTATTAGATCAGGATTAAGGGTTCGAATGAAGCAGCTTTCATTTTTTTCGCCATCATATTTTCCCTTTTGGCAATGGTTTCAACGATTTGTTTGATTAAAACATTCGATAATATGCCTAAACGCTTACTTTCTTAAGTGGTCTTATGATTTTGACCAGGAATATATATATATATATATATATATATATATATATATATATATATATATATATTGAGTAAATATGTGTGCAATTTCAATGAGAAATAGACGGGAAGCTTTAAAATAAGATGAAAAGAAGTAAAAAAGGCAATCCAGAACCATAAGTTCAGTAAGATCATCTAATCAGTTCAGATAGTAAATTTTCAAATATGTCAAAATCTATGATATAGTTACAGGTGGAAGGCATATATTGATGTAAGAATCTAAGAACAATAAAAAAATAATTATTTACAAGACAGGATTTGAAGTCTCAGAAAAGGTACGATGAAGCTTTCAGAAAGAAGAGGGTTCCATAAGCCTGCGGTTTTTGAAAAGAACCTACTGAAAGGGGAAGTTGTATTACAATAATGTTCTAAAACCATGAATTGATGGAGACCACAATACAACCGAATCCAATCACTAATCACCTGAAACAACAGAAATATAGAATAGACCAAACATTCTGAATAACACATGCATTTCTTTTACTCCCTCCAGCTAGAGTGGATCAGTTGACTACGACTGTAAGGCAGAAATGTACTATATTTGACTACAATAAAATGCAGGCTATAATAAAGATAATACTTGCTTTGATTTTTCATTTTTCTTAAAGGACGTGTCCGTTTGTATGTTGTCCCTAGTTGGAATCATAACGTATGATATGCCTCTCCGTATATCTATCTGTGTCTTTTTCTTTCTATCTCTAAATCCCATGAGTTTACAGGTTGTCTATCTTATGTATTTTTTATGTAATCGTATTTAATAAAACATGTTCATTGGCTTTATTCTTTATTTTGGCTGCAATATCTTGTTATATAATGAGGGCCACATTCAAATGTATGCTAACGACACCATGTGAATACTGGTCAGGGATTTTCTTTTTCTTAGCTAGTTATATTTTACCGAGGGAGAATTTGTGCGTTTGAGTGTTTCATTTTACTTCATTCGAAGTTCTTAGAAATCAACGATAACCATATGCCGGGGCTAACAGTTGATCGCTATATGAAATACATAGATATTCGAATATTCCATTAAAGTTCTCCTTTCCCTCTCAAACATTGAATTAGTAAGGAAGCTTTAAGCTACTTGAGGTAGCATTACTTATAGAAGATGACTCATTCCTCGTCAAAGCTATTTTTTGTTAGCGACTTAGGAGATATTACTTGGGCTGCCAATACTATCTAATTTTGAATATTTCGTCAGGGTATATTTGTAGGAAAATATACTAATGCGAGGTTGTCCTGACAACCCCTTCTACAGAGAGACTTTAGAGACTCAAGGATAATTTCTAGTAGGATTTCATGTTTCGCTCCAGTAGGCATCCAAGTTTTTCTCCAACAGATATTCAAGTTTCTCTGCAATAGGCACTTAGTTTCTCTCCAGTAGGTATCTAAGTTTCTCTCCCGTAGGTATTCATAGAAACCAGTGTGGATGGTGTGGTTATCCGTCTATCTATCCTTCTCTTTCTCTGTCTTAATCTTACGTGAATACTGGCTGTCTCTGATTTTTTTCTGTGACAATATTTAAAAAAATGTTTACAAGTTTTGTGTTTTTTTGATTGTTTATTTATTAGTAACTTATGTTACATAATAAGGCTTGCATTCAAATAGCTGCTCGTTCGCCTCTCTATCACTTTTACGCGTATGCAAGCTATTTCTCTGGTGTTATTTTGTTAATGCCCTTTTGTCCTTTATAATACATCTTTTATATAAACAATCGATGTTGGAGTGAGTTTCTCAGCCAAGTTTCACGGCGATGATGACGGTTTATAAAGGTTTATACAGTAATCGACAGTTGAAACATGCAACACTTCCGAATATTGGAACCAGTAAAAAGCGAACCATCACATAACCTTTCATTTTTACAATTCGTATCTGACAATCGAATACAAGAATTGACGAAAAATCTTTACTTTGAAATTCCAAAGGACAGTATATTTTGACCCCACAATTCTGTCACGTACGTACTGTTCGGTTGGTGGTACTAATCGCTTCGAATGACCCATGATCATACGCACCGTTATAATTATCTTTGCGATCATTACGTCAAGACAAAAATGCAACTGCTGTGCAAGAAAGGAAAAAAAACAAAACGTGTTATTTATTAGCCTCGCGTGGTTTTCTTTTACTTTATCTAGCGACTTCATCTTGAAGATGTTTTCTAATAAATATCTCGTGTTGTGATTTAGCACCATTTTGGCAGAGCTAACCTTTCGCTATCAGCCGAGAAGCATGTATCCATGTCGGAGCTATCACGCATAAGAGCGATAATGTTAGATAATCTAGTCAAATTGGAGGAAACACGACGTGTGTACCAACAGTATCAAGTAATCTGTCATTCAGATAGAATCACGAAGCGGGGCGAAAAACACTAACGTTTTATTACACGAACGCCTGTTGACATCACAGCTTGACACGAAGCCAGTTTCGTCAAAGCAATATTTTATTATAAGCATGCGCAATCTAGATCTGAAAAATATGGTCTGCGCACACATCAAAACAAATGCTAACTACTAACATTCAAAAGAAGTGTAAAACTAAATAGCATTGAAATCAGCATCAACCATATTAATATTTCCCTATCTGTGGATATCTCTGTTTCTCTGTGTTCAACTTCCGCTTTAACCTAATGTAAACAGACCTTTCACTATACAAATACGAATATTTAGAGTGTAATACAATACTACTATTATTAATAAATCTACTACAGCTACTACTACTGCTGCTAAGATTGTGCCTGGTTATAATAGTAGTAGTAATATTATTAATAATCAAGGACTAATGTAATTTGGTGTCGGTCTGTCCGAAGCCAGCTACATATCTTTCTATTAATGTGTAATTTTTATTAATCAATCCAATTTACTAGATTGTTTCAATGCTCAAATTAGGAGGGGGCGTAGTATCTGTTCTGATGTCATAAGCTATCATCCTAGGCATTACCTCGATCTTTTGTGGTTATGTAATGTAGCTAATGCTTTTTCGTCACGATATCATATTAACGTGTACCATCCTCTGCGTTTTGGGGGATGGTATTACTGTTCTATGAAATCATTCTCCAATATATTTCTTCCTCCTTTGAGGAGTAACGTATCGATCGATGCCTCCGTTCAGTCTCTAAAGACAGAGAAGCCCCTTTGTAAGGGCAGCTGCGCGTGTAATTTTGAGGCAAGTGTTACGCAATCCCAATCATACCTCTCCTGAATCAGCACTCTTTGAATTGAGTGGCAAGGAGAAGTCCAGGACGACTGGAAACAATACCGAGCTAAACAGAGAGCAAATTCATCACCTAGAAGTCCAAAATGGTCACCCATTTAGTACTGACCAGGTTCAGCGTTGCTTAACTACGGTGATCCAGTGGGAACCGGTGTGTCATCACAATTATTCCGTAAAGTATATCAACAAGAAATCGTCACAATCGGTTCAACATACTCAACACTTTCATTATACCGTCTTGAAAAATATACGACCGGCGCAGCATACTACTACTATTACTGCTATTACTTCTATCATTAATAATTTTTAGGGTCACCAGTAACTGGTGCCACACCAAATAATTAAGAGGATCTAGAGGAGTGAAAAGACAGATGAGGGAAAGCACTAAGCAGACCTTCACTGGATGAGTGTGAAGAGGACTGAGACCGTTAGGAGGCTTATTTCAACCTATATTCCAGTGAAGACCAATGGTTGATATTCACGAGAAGTTAATGGTAAACGGCTATTGCTATAATGCAAAGGTTATTGAACGAGGTGGTTAGTATTAAAAATCTGTGGAGACTTGTTGTCCCTAAGATTCGAAGGAACGTCAGAGGTTGTTTTTTGATGATGATCCGTGTAAAAATTAGTAGCGAATACTACTACTACTACTACTACTACTACTACTACTACTAATAATAATAATAATAATAATAAAAATAATAATAATAATAATAATAATAATAGAACAAAATATACAAAATAGTATAAGCCTAAATGAACTGGAATTACAAGAAATTCTATACCCCCTAAAAAGTTATAGATACACGCACGTTGTCGTGCTAGCCTTAGCTTGCTCCAGACAAAATGCCAATGAAAGGAAATAAAAATAGCGGTAAAACTGAGAGCAGAAGATACAAAATAGACCTACAATGAAACGGCGAACAAAGTGTTTGAGGAAGCTCCTCAACTTCCAGAGAAGACCAATCGGCATTGCCAACGAGAAATCAACAGTAAACAGCTGTTGCAATAAAGCAAGTTAATCAGCAAAGATTATCGAAAGAGACGGCGAATATTGTAAATCTGTAGATGATTGTTGTCAATCGGCCTCCTAGGATTACAACTTAGTGATTAAATAACAATATAAAAAATCACGAGCACCTTGTAAGTGGATATAATAAACTGCCGCAAACGGAATATGAAAGGAGACATGATTTAGATGCAAATGTTATGCACACTCAAACAATTTGTACAAGCTTAATTCACAATCAGTATTGAGTACTAAAGTATATGGAATACTTAATTTACTTCTATTTGTTCACTTAATTTATTCCCTATTACTTCATCTGTGAACTACTAAGACGGTGAAATTTACTATTTTGCATGTTTTTTCCCCTTCTTGTTGGCTATCAAAACGTCCGGCTTTCTTTTTTTGATAAGTTTGCCCGTTCGGACGAGTCTTCATGTCTCAGAAAATGATATGCCTTTCATATTCCAATACTGATTTCACTTTACGCCTGTACCATTTATCTGTACATTGTAAATGCACTTGTCCGAACAGTTCGCATAATGAACTGTAACCTATCATGCCAGATTTTGTAGTTCATTTGTGCTAGTTTGCAGCACAGTTATGCCGAGGTGCTTTACTTTTTTTCTCTATTTGTCCACGGCTGTTTTTTTTCTGGATTTTGATTATCACGTCCGTCTCAATGGTATAGGTTTTTCACTGCATTGTTTCTTTCTGTTATACTCTTCTTCGTATAGTTTATTTTGATCGTGCTTTTAATATCATGTATCAGCATCTTTGCATTTCGCTATATATATATATATTTTTTGTATTATACGAATAAATCAGACTAATGTTTTCATTTCGAGTGTCATTTGCACAACGTTTTCATCGATATAACCTCCGACCTATAGGTGCATAAGTTATCATATTTTATATCAGTAAACGGGTAAACTTTTTGTTAGATTTCGTATTTAGATTCTAGTTAAAAATAAAATTCAACATGAAAATGATAAACATTATCAAATAAAAGAAATTTTATCTCTTAATTGTGGAAACTTCTTTCAGTCTTGCAGTATATGAATACCTACTATAAGGTGCATGCGTGTCAAATTTTTGTGGCAAGAGTTTCGTAGTCTTCAACCATACCTCTCCGGAGTCGACATTGTTAAATACCAGTGGCAAGAGAAGGTTCAGAACCACTGAAAACAATGCCGAGATAAGCGGAAAGCACACACAACGCCTATAATTCCCAAATGGCCACCCATCTGGTACTAGCCGGGCTCAACGTTGCTTAACTTCGGTGATCTGACGAGAACCGGTGTGCCAACGTGATTATACCGTATATTTCGAAATTATTTATGTGAAAATTGGGGAGAGGCTAAAGTTAATAAGATCTATTAACCAATTGTAAGTTCTTAAAAGCATAATTTACGAAAATAAGACTCCTGATAAACCATAAGCGTTAAAGCACGTATTATTCTCGTCAATAGCTGCCCCTAATTCTCATTAATGCTATTTCAAAGTCTCGTATGAATATTTTTTATTCATTTATTACCTTATTAAATTGTATAAGATAAAAAAAGGAATATATTAATTAAAATCTAATTTTCAGCATTATCCCATGCGTACTCAAACAATAGATAACTAGACAAGAAGAGCGAACTCAGAACAATGTTAATCTCTTTTATTGCATTGTCCACACAATCGTCAACACTAACCTTACAAATTCCTCTCTTTTATTTATTTGCATAAAGTCTGTCAGTATAATTATCAGGCTAATTGCTGGCAATGCGTGTGCAGGTCTTTGATTTATGTATATGCGTTCTTTTTCTCTGGTTTATGAAGGATTCAAAGTTTCTTACGATAAGAACTTCCCAGATTATTATTACTTTTATTATATCACTAGCAAGAGCATCTGACTTTACCAGAGATTCAATAGTAATCACTTCCTTGGACTTTTACTTTATTTGGCACCTTACATCATATAACTCTCTATGTGTTACCACCCTTTCTCTTCCTTTTCGTCTAAACCAACTCAGCTAGTCATAATAGATGAAAAGTTGAAAAAAAATCTCTGAATTATTGTCTTATAAATAAGATTCAAATTTAATGAAAATCGGATATATATATTTAAACTTTGTTCAGGTTGGAGATATGTGGTATTTAGCACATCGAAGGTAACGTAGAGATTTAGGGAACAATATGATATATTTGAAGTTTTAAAGAGGGTTTACCTTTTTAGCTCCATAAGGTAATAAGAACACTTATAGATGAGAGACCGCTTCCATTGACTTCCACAGGACAGTTACATATAATTAATGGAAAGGTAAATGTCATTGCTATGTTTTTATACAAGTTATTTCATCTTAGTAACTTTTAATCGATATATAGTACATCATTTGTATTCATCGTGAAGTTTTCTGCAACTCTTAAGTAAATTACAGATTGTTTCGTCAAGTTGAGTCGTGAAAATTTACACATAGTGTGTGGCAGGTTATCGGCTAATATTTGCATAAGATCGTTCAGTTATCTTTATTTTTGAATGAATGCGTATCATCTTTTATTCGGTACTAGCCTGGATAGCCGGCGTTGCTCGGGTGTTTGGAGGTGTGTGTTGACCCCCAAAAAGTTGTAGCAGACAGGCAGGCAGGCAGGCTCGAACCCGTGACGCGAAGGCGGAAAAGATAGTGTAGGTGTGTGTAAGGGTGTTGCTTGAGCAAAAAAAAAAAAAAAAAGAATATTTGCGAGCGCAAAAAAAAAAAAAAGAATAGAAGCAGTACGTAGGCTCGAACCCGTAACGCACCAGAGGAAAAAATGCTGGAAAAAAAAAAACAAAAAAAAACGGTCTTACCGATGTGCCTACTTTAGTTGTGACGTCACGGTCGGTCGACATAACGTCTTTTATGCGACACCGCGGGTTGAATGACTTGCAAAAAATATCAGTGAAAAAAACGACCATACCGGTAGAAAAGTGCCTAGTTGAGAGCGAAGGAATTAATGTTTTGGGCTATCTTTTATATTTGTCGTCCAAACGGTCGACCTTTAAAATGATACCCATCTCGTGAAAATCCGTCGTCATTGTCGAAATGATTAGGCAGACATATATACATACATATATACATGCACATATATATACATACATATGTTTAAACAGAGAGGCGAGGTTTATATTATAGATGTCTGTTTCGCGTATACACCACATAAGGTTTGTATTAATGTTCTATGTAGAGTTGTGAATTCTTCAAACGTAAATTTTATGCGAGTATATATTTTGTTACTTGCTTTTGTAACCACAATCCAATACTAATATGGAAAAAAAACATTTACCAAGAAGTATAAATTGGTTGCTCCCCAACGTGGAGACTTTCCTAAAGCGGTTGTTACAACCTGGGCACGGTAACCAGTTCCTCAGTTGTTGGACACGATAAAACGATAGACACCTTCTCTAAAATAAAGGGAGCGTTGTGTCGTCTGCTAACGGAGCTTCTCTTCGAGTTCTCGGTGACAGTAATGGCATGGTTTTCATCATCATTCATTTTCTTTGTAGAATTATTTTATTATATTATTCCATTTGTGCAGAAAATGAACACTTATAAGCATTGTAGCCATTAACGAACAACGTATGTTTTTTCATAAAGATATACTCTTGTATTTTTACATTTAAGAAGAAGAATTTTAAGAACTCTACTCGTTGCCTTTTTGGTATCGATTTTAACTCTTATGACCAGGGGCAGATAATAATATTTTTCAAGCGCTGCTAATCAGGATAAATCCTCTCTCTCGTAATGACCAAAAACGAGTCAAAGAAAGAGAGAGAGAGAAAGAGCGAGAAAGAGAGAGAGAAAGAGAAAGAGCGAGAAAGAGAGAGAGAGAAAGAGAAAGAGCTAGAAAGAGAGCAAACGAGACAAACAGAGCATGAATACAGATATTATTAGTAAATTTCAACAGATTTTTAGTGAATCCGATTTTACCAACATTGAGCTGACCTTTTCACCTGTCAACGCCGATTGCAAACAATCTGGCCCGCTGATGTGCGCTGACATTTTGAGACCACAACAGTGTGGGGTTAATTTTATATGTCTCTCCCCGAGGAGAAGACTTTTAAATGTAATAAGCTTAAGAATACCCCCCATTATCATTGTCTTCCTTAGTTTATTTTTCTCGCTTGTCAATTCCTTATTCCTGATTGTATTTTGTGCCGCGTTGATCATATTTTCGTACCTATATTTGGAATAGGTGTATAAATTGTGCATGTGGCTTGATTCACTGGTCAAAACGCAATGCTCAAGTTGCACCAGAAGCTCCTTTCTGAGAAACAGCAGTAATCACACTGGAGCAATAGCCGGCAAAATCTGGTGGAACAAATTGGTTGACGGATACCTTCCGAGAAGGGGATGTATTTGATTTATTCGAGCCCAGGAGACTGGCAGACGAGTACTCGTCTATTTTGTTTCTTAAACCTGCTCTGAAACCTGGAGTATTTGCTTTGACAGTGCCTGGCGGACAATTAAACCTAAGGGAATATGAATAATTGTCCCTGAAACAGAACTCCCGTGTTTGAAAAGCGAGGGCAACTTATCAGACTTGGCCTTTCTGTTTAACCACTTACATGACAACTCGAAGTAGATCCACATAAAAAGTTTCAGTGTTGTTGCTCGAGCTGTGAAAGGTTAAACAGTTCACACTTACTACTGTGTATCTAATGTCTGGTACGTGGTATACAGATTTCTGAAATAAGAACGGGAGGATATTAGTGGTTTGCTGACCGAACCCTATAAAGTGAATGTCAAGGAATCACCGGCGACTTGTAAAGTTCGGATCTCTTTTTGCATAATGCAGCAAGGTTTAATATTCATTAGACTTATGTATTTAAAGGCTGGAAGGCACCAACGAAATGGCAGCAAGAATAACTAATTTGGGCTGTGTTTCTATTTAAGAGCATATAAATTTGTTAGCGAGTGGAAAGTGCTTGTCAGTTCGAAGGGGAAACTGCCTATGTTGTATATTATACTGATAGAATAGGGAGAGTGAACCAGATAAGTTTTGTTTTCTATAATGTTTGTGTTTTATAGCGAGTTGGATGTTATGTATAAGGTGTCATCTCTATAAACACTTTCCCGAAGGATTCTATTCAGACTGCCATACAAAAGAAAATGTTTACTTGCCGAATGGATAAACAGCATTATCACTTAACCATCTGCCTCCTTACCTAATGTAAATCTGTAGATCCCTGAACAATTTGAATAATAAAATAATTGAATAATATAAGACATACTGCATACAAAGGCCTTCTCATTGAAATCTTTATTATATATCCATCAAATACTTAAATACAACCCAAACTCACCTCTTAAAACACTCACATATATGCAATCAAGCTTTAAATTAGTTGGTCTTAGAAAGTCTACAAAATCTGTCGGAGGATTTTTTTACATGGAGATCATCACTTATCAAGACCAGGAAGCCACTCGGGGATAAGGGCTATTTTGTGTACAATTATCAGTAGGATAATATCGTAGTAATAGTTGGTATTGGAGATTTGATAAAGTGTCTTACTGAAGGGGGCGATTAATCAGGAATTTGTTTATGTTGGACTTGAAGACGTTCAAGTTGTAGTCAGGTGGGAAACGGGCGTGCACTTCTCAGAAAAAAAAACTATGTTCATGAAATCTACGTTTTGATGTAGGCACAGAGAAAGAGTGGGGGAAATTACTGAGAGTGGTTTTAGCTAGACAGGTGTTTATCATGAAGGATTGGCGAAGGGGGACCAGAGAGTGGAGCTCAGACGAGCACTTGCCATGGAAATAACGATAAAGCAAAGACAGGCTCGCAATGTCTCTTCTGTGGGAGAGAGGTTGCAGGGAAGAGCCACGGAGTCTATTTTGTACTTTGTCAAGGCAGAATAGGCTGTTTTTTGAAGCTCCAGCCCAGATGTGGCAGCAGTACTCCATCTTTGGACGTACTTGGCTTCGCATATATATATATATATATATATATATATATATATATATATATATATATATATATGTGTGTGTGTGTGTGTGTGTACACATATATATGTATATCCATATACGGTAATTCAATGTAATTAGAGGAAGAATAAGTGTAATCACTTCGTCGATATCTACTTTTTGTATATTGACATTATAGACTATTACCCCATATATATGTATATATATATATATATATATATATATATATATATATATATATAGAGAGAGAGAGAGAGAGAGAGAGAGAGAGGCGGTGGGAAGGAGGAAAGCATGAAAGAGAACAGAAGAGTAAAAGAAAGGAAGAAAAGCATCAATCAAGTAACTATCTTTAAACAGAAAAAAATCAGAGGGCAGAGAGTGCACAGTTAAATAAAACGACATAGAAACAGTGATTACACAGGAGTAAAAAAAACTCATCATTAAAAACATGTACAGAGGCAAAGGGTCAACGAGAGGGATATAGAGCGAATAAGACAGAAGGAAATAAAAACAGACATAGCGGGATGAAAGAGGAGTGGAAAGGTGAGAGTAACACATCAAAAGAAGTGCAAAGTTAAATATGAAAAGACGACATAGTCTTAACGAAAGTTAACAAATAAAGTTAACAAAATAGGGAGATAGGAAGGGAGAGTACATGTACGTGTGTGAGAGAAACAGGGAAGGGGAGATGGCGCAGATTTGATTAGATCGAAGCTTGTTAAATGTTTCTGTTTATTCTAAATGTTTTAATTTTTGCCCTCGTTAAAACTTCAATTAAACCTGCTTATCGAATGGTAAATTAACTTTTCATTACGTTGTTGTCCTGGGGCCACAACAACAGAGAATTTCCGTTAAGATGTTGGCATTTTCAAATAGAAAGTGAATGCGTGTCTATTACATTGGACGAAAATGCTATTTCAAACTGAAGCGTGACATACAAACCAACGGACATAACTTAATTATATGTATAATAAGAGTTATCTCAAATAATGTATCGAAGTAAAGTACTTATATGATGTTGCAATAGCATCTGAGAATTTACTGATTGTTTTTGTGACGTAAGCGTGATTGATGGACGGACTAATCTTTAGTCACGTCTATAAAAAGAGGATGTGTGAAGTTGCGTTTAGCAATGGTAATTCTCTTTTCGAATCAACCACAATAGCAACAAAGCTTTTATTTCAGAGTTAAGTGTCACAAACCAACGATAATTCTATTTCGAACTTACTTTTGACAAATCAAAAATGCTTACGGGTGGCAAACCAATTAAATTATTATTATTTTTTTATGTATTCGTAACAGACTAACAACACGTGACTTGCTTGTTTGCTTGTCTGCTTGAATCTTATAATAAATACTTTTACCAAGAATACTTTATAAGTTTTGGTTTCGGGTTCGATTCTAGCTGATGACACTCAAGAAATATTTTATTTTTTTAACTTTTGAAATAACTACTATATATTGGGTACAATATAATATATATAATAATCGAAAAAGTATTGACTCTTTAGTAACTTATATAAACTCTGCATGAATTAAAATATTATATTTAAGCGAATTTTACAACCGAACCAGGCCGGCGCCTTTGTTAGTGCTATTTAAAATTTAATAGTAACAAATCACGGAAGTTGTATTTCACAATAATTATTTTCACAATAATTATTTTCACAACACCTATTTTCACAAAAATTATTTTCACAATAATTATTTTCACAATAATTATTTTCACAATAACTATTTTCACAATAATTATTTTCACAATAATTATTTTCACAATAATTATTTTCACAATAATTATTTTCACAAAAATAGTGACCGACAATCTAAAATGCTATTTCATACTTTCTTGAGACAAATCAAAGAATTTGTAATTTCAAACTCACTATTGAGAAATACATGCTATTTTAAATTTAAGTAGGACAGAAAAACAGGAATGCTATTTAAAATCTGTTTGTGAAAAAACAACTAGAAATCGATTAAAAATTTAGGAGAATGCTATTTCAAAATTACTTGTTTCAAAATAACAGTAATGATATTAATGCTCTTAGACAATTATTCGTGATTGACAAACTAAAATGCTATTTAAAATGTACTTGTGAAAATCCAACGAGAATGTTATTTCAAACTTACTTGTTTTAAAATAACAATAATGTTATTAATGCTATTGGAAATTCATTTGTAGATGACAAACTAAAATGCTATTTAAAATTTACTTCTGCAAAACAAAAATCCAACTAGAATACAATTTCAAACTCACCTGTTTTAAATCAACCAGAATATTACTACAAATTTACTTGTGAAAAAAATCAACCACCATTCTATTAATACTATTTAAAATGTACTTGTTACAAGCCAACTAAAATCCTATTTCAAATTTCAAACCCAAGCTCAAGTTTCAAACCAACGAAAAATTCTATTTCAAATTTACCAGTGAAAACACAATAAAAATGCTATTTCCAATTTACATGTTCGATCAAAGAAGACAACTAGCTTCTTTTAAACATACAAAAACCTGTCTCAGATGATATTATTATTATTATTATTAGTAGTAGTAGTAGTAGTAGTAGTAGTATTAGTATTATGATTATGATTATGATTATTATTGTTGTTGTTATTATTATTGCTATTATTGTTGTTGTTGTTATTATTATTATTGTTGTTGTAATTATTATTGTTGTTATTATCATTAATATTGTTGTTGTTATTGTTGTTGTTGTTGTTATTATTAATATTATTATTGTTGTTGTTATTATTATTGTTATTATTGTTATTATTATTATTATTGTTGTTGTTATTATTGTTGTTGTTGCTATTATCATTGTTATTATTATTGTTGTTGTTATTATTATTATTATTATTATTATTATTTACGCATGTTGCAATGAAAATCCGTTTTCAAATGAAAGTCTGACAGACGGACCGCTTCATCACAAACCACATATCTGAAATGTGCAAAATAAATTAACGAACACAAACATCAAATAAAGAAAACAAGATAATTGATGCATTATTAAAACACCTGATAACTGTGAAAGTTTTCATATTCTTAAAACTAGCCATATAAAAACCCAAAAGTAACAAAAAAATCAAAATCAAATTACATTTAAACAAAGATAAATCAAACATAACTGAAAAGAAAACATGTTCTTCGCGCGAGGCAAAGTGATTTTAGCAATCAATTTGTAATATTATTCTTTTTTTATTAGCTTTTTTTTCATTAAATATTCCGTGTTGCCATCTAATTATTTGACGTTGCTTCTTTGCCTTTTCGACACTGTACAAAATTCATTAGAGACGATACGACAAACTTTGTGCAGGTGCTTTATGCTCATTTTCGTATTTTACACATTTTTTAATTACGACCGATAATATTCTGACATTTCTCGTTACCAGTTGCTCCATCTGTGAACGTCCTTGGAGACAGCGCTTCCAAGGAAAGGGGAGAAATTGACAGAAAACAGATAAAAGCGAAAGATCGGACGATTACTGGAGGTTTCGTTAGTGAGAGGAGAATTATGATTTCGCCCTCCAGATTAACTGTTCTTTCAACAAGTTTTTCAAACTTTCATTTCAAACGATGGAATGTTATAATAACGCGTTTCCACGATTAGGCTATAATATTTCAGTTAGTTCTCTTGGATCAAAACCTCTTTTCATGGGGTCTAACACTCGATTTCTTTATGCGTTAAACTATGAGCGCTAATTATTAGAGTTTATTTTGTAGGACGAGAAAAGGTATATGCTCACACTTCAGTAATATTTGTATTTTTCATGTATATTTAAATTTTGTCATAAAAATTGGTGTATTTTTTCAAATATTACACTTTATTTCTGATGTATATTGGCAAAATTGTTGTCTCAGTTCTGTGACAATCTAGAGTTGCGATTTTTCATTTTTAGGCGATTACATATAAACAACCTTAAAAGTGACAGTTTACAGGCAGCAAATATTTTTGTCAATTAAATATTTTGGATAGTAGTCCGTATAATAACCCATATTTTATATATAGTATGACTCAATGCTTTAATTAACCTATAAAGCCTGGAAATTTTTAGAAACTGATTTCAGTATGAGCTAATATTCAACTTACAAACAGCACTTTTATTAAAAGTATTAAAATGCTCGAACTATCTTATGAACTAAATAATTGAAAAATTAATCTAAAAATAACTCTAAACTCTAATTTCTGTTTCCCCTGCAAAACATTCATAGCAAAAACTCGTCTAACTACAACCACTATAAAAAATTCATTGTTTCATCTGTGTATTATGTGCTAAATGAAATTTCTGTAAGCAGAGTTTCTTTCCAATAACTATCTATCTGTTGAACACAATACCACAGGAGTTCTTCATAGTTGACTATGGCATGCTCGTTTTCAAGTCTAATATTAAAAAATACTTGAATTATCCCATTAAGTAAACAAATCCAGCCCAGATCCAGGTGTAGTCTGCAACTGTCAAGGTATTTTTCTCAATATTTAACTGGCGCCAAACATTATCCCTTATCCTCTATTGTTCTTTAGACCATAACGAACGATGACTCCTTAGTTAGAAAAATACAATTCAAAGAAATCATGTAGCTAGTCATGGATTGTTTTAGGCGTTGTATGCTTTATGCTATGAAAAACATGACCACGATTTAAAACAAACACAATTGATTGCATATCCTTAAAGCAGTGTTTAGTTCGAAAAGAGCGATCATTTTAAATGAAATGTATATGTAAAATCTATTTTTGTGGTTTTATTTTATTTTTACCACTAACTTTTTTAAAGTCTGTTTAAAAATGCCTAAAAATGGAAAATCGCAAGTTCCTATTTGAATGGATTTACATGGTGTGCGAATACATTATTTTCTTTCACAACAAAAAGCTATGATTACAAAATGGCAAAAATATTTTTCAAATACAAGCAAAAAACAAATAAGGATACAGTACTTAAAGTATCGAAAAATTTTGTTAAATAAAGTAGAAAAAATGAACGTAAAATTAGTTCTTATTTCCAAGAGATTCGAGCAGTTAATCAGAAAAAAATCAATGTGAGATAATTTCTGTACGTTTTTTTTCTTTATAGTGAGTATCTACTTTTTTTCACCGATTGCGTATATTTTTACGATCTTGCCCTTTGGACTTAAGAAAAATTTAGTGAACATCTCTAAAAAATTTAAACGACCTGAAAACAATCATTTTACGTTAAATTTATATAGGAAGCTTATGTCGCACTTAAATTTCTTTTTTTTTTTCTTTCTGCCATTATTTTCAGTATGTTCACATATACTAAAAAGTAAAATTTCATTTTCTGGTAGTAAATTTACTGTGAATGTTAATCTACTAATTTTCTGCTGCTGCTGCTATTATTATTGTTGGCTCTGAAGGGGCTTTCACACATGTCATCAAAGATCTCTCCTTGAAAACAGACTGGTGTTTCCTGGAAGCTGAGTTACAACAAGTCTCCCCAGATTTCCAGTACTCTCCACCTTTTAATAACATTTGCAAATGAACTTGTGCTATCGCAACAGGTGCTTACCATTGATTTCTCCCATTGGTCTCCTCTGGAATTTGAGTGACAAGGTTCCAGTTCTCTTCGCAGTTGTCCAGCGGAGATCTGGTCAGTGCTCTCTCCTCGATCTTGTCTCTTTTCGCCTATTTGGCAACACTCTTTTGGGGAGAGGTGATGACAATGGGAGGGGATAGGTAAGGGAATAGAGGATTTGTAGATATGCACCTTCAATATTCTTGGCTCCATATACCGCTTCACTCCTTCATGTTTTGCCTCTGCAGCAGTCTGTCTGGCCTCTTCAAGGGTTTTCCTTAATATTTCAGCTGTTTTCATTATTGTTATTCATTGTATCTTTCCAGCCATTCTCCTGATTCAAATTTCTTCCATTTTTTCCCAATAATATTCGGAATTGTTCGTATTGTTCCGACTATTAAAGGTATTACTTTGATTTTCTTCAACATCCATATCCCTTTCAGCTCTATTGCTATCTTCGTGCATTTGTTCAGTTTCTCCTTTTCTTTAATATTGATTTTGTGGTCAGCAAAGCCTACGATTTGACATGGATTTCTTTTTTGTTAATTATGACGACATCCGGCTTTCTTGCTTGAATGAGTTCATCTGTTGGCATGTTCATGCCCCATAGGAATTTCTGATTCTCGCTTTCCATTACTGTGGTTGGCTTAGGCTTGTAACAGTTTTCTGTGCGATCGAGATGCAGTTGTTTGCATAATTCCCAGCGTACTGCCCTCTTTACTTAGTCGTGCCTGTTTTTGTATTCCTTTTGGGGATAGTTGGCTGCATTCGCTTACTATATGGTTTATCGTTTCGTCTCTTTGTCCACAGAATCTGCGTTTGCTGTTTTCTTGTGTTTTATCGATATTTGCTTTGATGTGGGTAGTTCTTATCGAGTTATCTCGTGCTGCTGTTATTAGGGATTCTGTTTCCCGGTTTACGTATCCTTTTAGCATCCATCTCTAAGTGTTTTCGTTATTTTCATATTTAATAGATTTTATTTTTGCCAGATTCCGTACTTATTATCAAAGAGCCCATTCTCGCTTGATTATTATAGTGTACCCAATTTTTAGTAGTGATTTAAAAAGTAAGAATAATTATACTAAGGTGTTCTCCAAATCAAAATGTTTACCGTTCTATAGTTTGAGCTACCGTCAGGCAAATAAGAAATAGTTAAAATTAAAAAGGTAAAAATGAACAAATAACGTTGAACGTATATATATATATATATATATATATATATATATATATATATATATATATATATATATATATAGGAAATTTATTAATGTGAGTCCAGAATGAGTTTACATATTGTTTCAGCTAGAGGAAGATCCTCAAAGAGAGGAAATATCCAACTAGCATCGTCAGAATTCATAGACGTCCATCTATAAATTCTGACGATTTATATATTGGTAGCTCAATTTTTCGACCCAAACCGATTAAAAAGCTTTCCCTGTCTCTGAATACACTTTATGTAAAATTTCAAATGTTTACACCAGAAATTGTCTGAGTAATTTGGTAGAGACCGCACAGGTAATTTTGTTTTTTTTACTTTAATCCCTATTATGACCTCTTAAAATGTATTGTTTTGGGCTCAAATTAAGTTAAATCCATGTGCACGGAGCCTATATCTAAAATTCCAATTGTTTATACCAAAATTGGCGGAGGAGTTTTGTAGGGTTCTCAAAGGTCAAATCGTTGAACTTTGACCCCATTAAGCCAAATTTCTGGCCGAAAACGGATTAGAAAGACTTTCCCAAATCTCATTACCCTGTATATCAAATTTCGAATTTTACACATAAATGTAGACTTATAAAACACTAACACATGTTGACATAAATAAATAATAGAAATATATAAATGCATCGCCTTATATATAGTTTATATTACTTGGTTTATTAATTAAGACGCCTATTATATATTTATATGTGCGTGTGTATGTATAAAACAAGTGTATGATTATGTGCTAATGACTGTTTTATGTATGCCTATATTTACGAATATATATACATATATATACGGATATACATATATATATATACATATAACTTGCACATACATAACAACGCATGCAAACACACACACAATATATATATATATACGTGATTTTAGATAAGGTGTGAAAAATGGGTTTTTAAATCCCTTTTTGTCTTCTGCGACTTTAGATTCTGCCAATCTTCATGTTGGTATATAATCTCTTTCTATGTTTCCGCGTGGTTTTATATTACACATTCCTGTCCACGTAATTAATAAAATATTAACTCAATTTTCTGATATAAAATTACCGCCAATCCCTCATTTTCTCATTAGAAAAAAAAAACAAAAAAAATTATATCCATTTTTCCTGTGGCATCATATGCAGACCTGTCCAAAGAAGGTAGGTGTCTACCAGTCCACTCGCTGAGATCAGAGGGCACCCCCTTCAACTCAATTCATCATCATTTGATTAACAAAAGCCTAGCCGTCGACGCGCAATAGTATTATATGTCCTGTAAGAGCGGAGACCTGGTACTGCGAGTTTTCTTGATAAGGTAAGCATCGGTTACGAAGCGCTCCGTTTTTGGAGGGTATATTTCATGGCAATTCAGGCATGCAGGGTAGGGAGGGGTTGAGGTTTTATTGCGGTAAAACCTCCAAAACCCAGACGGACACTGCACGATTGCGAACGGCTTATTTTGGCTAGCAAGTTTGAGATGGGATTTAATCGTTTAGCGACAACAGGGTAGAGCCTATCATCTCTTTCTTCATCTTTCTGGAACTCATTGCTCTCGCTGAATCTGTCACGTAAATTAAGCGCACTACCCTGTTATCTTTGGCCCGGATCCGGGCATTAATCACTCCGGTTTGCCTATTTTTGACAGGCTTCTGATTTGTTTCATAGTATTTCTAATTCCGTCGGAAAATAATACGTAAACGTTTGTGCTACGAAAAACTTGTGATGCTACATTGATAGCAGAAATCTATGGAAAAAGCTGGAACCCCACAAGCATGCTGTACATGAAATATGCTGTGAATAAAGGAAAAGAAGAGAAGGCAACTGAAATCATATATAAGCATTAATATATGCATATGCATATATATTCATATATATATATATATATATATATATATATATACTCGGGGTTTTTTTATATTCAAAAGTAATGGACTAATGAATTCAACGAGGTTGTTAGATAGTGCTCAATAAAAAGAGCTGATAATACTTGTTTATTGTTATATAAACATGCTCACATCCCGCTGCTACAAACAGCCACTTGTTTCAATCAAACAACAGATATCATCAGGCAGCGACTTGACTATTCAAAAGTTCAATGAATAATGGATTTTTATTTTAGGTAGGAACTCTTTAGAAGTTGGAGTTAAAAAACTTAAAACACAGGACTTTAATTAAATAAAAAAGTAAAAAGGGAGAGGCAATTTAAATAAAGTTAAAAGATTACAATGGGGAGAGAGTGATTGAGAAGAAAAAAAGGAATAGAGACAGAAATAGAGAAAGAAAATATAGAGAAAACAAAATAGAGAGAAAAAGAAGAGAGAAAATATATACACATATACACATACACATACACACACATATACACACATATACATACATATATATATATATATACATATACATACATACATATATACATACTTTACTTCTATATATATATATATACATACATACATATATACATACTTCATCCCTCCTCTCCCCCCCCCCCTCCACATCACATATATATATATATATATATATATATATATATATATGATATGGAGAAGAAAAGAAAAAAGAAATAAAGGGTTATAATAAAGAGAATAAGAACTAGAAGGAAAAGGAAAGAATAATGAGATCTAGTTAAATAGAGAAAGAGAGAAAGTAAGAATTTGACAGTATATAGAAAAAGAAAAAGAAAAAGAAAAAATCTGCGTGTCAACCAATTTATGAACAATTATACAATTCAGTAATGAAGCATATTATTACAAATACAAACAGAAGATACAATCCAAGCGTCAGAGATGAACGTGTCAAAAAAGGCAGGGAATGCATTCTGCTAGCATATTTATCCTCTTACATACGTCCACGAGTAAAATCAACGCAATTCAAACATACGTCTACCATTAATTAGGCCCTTTATGCTAAATGATATAAGTTTAAAGTTTTCGCGTTTTTATTAGATAAATATATGAATAAAAGAAAAAAATAATGATAAAACAATATTAAAATTATTATTAATAACAATAAACATAATAGTAATGATAATAATAATAATAATAATAATAAAAACAGAATAAAATTAATATTTATTATCTTTTTAATATAACATATTTAGCCATAAGAGGGGATTAAATAAATTAAATAGGTCCAATAATTATAAATAAAAAACTACTAATATTTATGTATATAAAAAGAATATAATACAAATATATATATATATATATAGATATATAACCACACACACACATATATATACCCAAATATACACACACATACACACACATATATATATATATACATATATATATATATATACATATACATGCACATAAGTAAAGGTTTAACTATACTATTAAGTTGGAAGTTTAAGCTATTTAAGTATAGATATAAAGTCATATTAAATCACAAAATAATACATTCAATACCAGATTACTAATAACACAGATACAAGTACACTTACCTATAAATATATTCAGGCAAAAGAAGTAATTAAATCAACGAAATACTCAAAAATAGCGACGCACAGGTAGATATTACCCTAATTAAAAATAATAAGATACATATGTATATACTCACAGAGAACCAACCGACATACTAATAAGCATATATATATATATATATATATATATATATATATATATATATATATATATATATATATACATATATATAATCTTATGTATACACATACATACAAAAAATACACAAATATATGCACACAATCATATACTAATACACAACAACGCACACACACATATATATACTCACACATAAATATGTATAATTTACATAAATTATATATATAGAAATACATAAGAATACAAATAATTTGGCAAGGGTACAGATAGATGCATACACACATAGAAACATACAAATGGATTGAATAAACATGGGAGGGTATACCAAATAATATAGAAATATATAGATCTAAGTACACACGGTCATAAAATAAATACATAGACACATACATATACACATAGACACACATGTATATAAGATAGGAGAAGTAAAGAATGAAATCAGGAGAGGAGAAAGTATATTAATAGAATATTAATAAATTATAGAAATCAGTGACAATTTTTAATTTATTTAAATTTCATATCTAAACTAAATTACTTAAAAGATGGGTTTTATAATGTTTGCAATTAATTGAATTTTCGTGCTTCTTATTTAATAATTTATCTCTTTCTCTAAAAGTAAGTATAAATAATTTCTCATAAAGACATAGGTAGCAAGGCGAGTTTAAAGATGAGCAGGTTTTCGCTTTCTTTAAAATTTTCCAATTTACTATTGGGGAGTAACCTTGCTCTACTAGTTCATTGTAATATTTAGACAAGGAAGTTCTATTTTTGTACTCATTATTTTCAAAAGAGCACTTGTGACCGGTAAATCTTTCTTTAAAATTGTTATTTGTCATTCCTATGTAATATTTTTTTTCATTCGGATTTTCCTTAGTAGAAATAGTTGCTTGGTACACTACAGAAGTAATTTGACAATTTCCTTTAAGAGGGCATTTTGATTTAATTCTACAGTTACAACTTTCGGTAGCAATGGGTGTGCTATTTTTGTTTAATATTTTGTTATTATGTTTTTTAATTATTTTTTCAAGGTTTTCATTACAACTATAACTAAGTTTTATTGTATTTTTATTGAAATAAGACGCAAAATTTCTACAAACTAACTACACATGAATATAACAAGCTTATTAAAGAAAATATTACAAAAAATTACAAAAAATCAAATATAGATATTTGCAAAAAAATTGACAAGGATAGTAAAGAAATAACTGACAAACTTAAAATTAGTAATAGAGTGGGAATTTTACAAAAAAAACAGTCATATATTTTGCTTAAAGACCATAAGATAAATTTTGAAAATAAACCTACAACTAGGTTAATTAATCCTACGAAACCCGAAATAGGTAAATTAAGTAAAAATATACTAGAAAGAGTTAACTATCAAATTAAATCAACATATAAGCTAAATCTATGGATTAACACAGCGGATACCATTAAATGGTTTTCCAATATACATAATAAAAAGAATTGTACTTTCTTACAATTCGATATTGTGAATTACTATCCCTCCATATCTAAGGAACTATTCGAAGAGGTGATGGAGTTTGCTAAACTCCTGTCTGATATAAAAGACACTGAAATTGAAATTATACGGACATGTAGAAATACTACATTAATTAGTGGAAATGATCAGTGGTTGAAAAAAGATCAAAATGACCTGTTTGACATTTCCATGGGGTCTTTGGATTCGGCTGAAATGACAGACTTAGTAGGTCTATTCATACTATACAACTTAACCAAAGACATCAATGTCATGGATATAGGCTTGTATCGTGATGATGGACTGATGATCATCAAGGAATCCAACGGCCCTAAATGTGAAAGAACCAAAAAGATTATCTTAAATGAATTCCGTAGAATTAAATTAAAAGTGGATATTATATCAGATGTTAAAACTGTAAATTTTTTGGATGTGAACTTTGATTTAAGGAAAGGCATCTACCAACCATATAGGAAGGAAAACTCAAACCCAATTTATGTACACCCCCTATCAAATCACCCAAAATCTATCATTAGGCATATCCCCAAATCCATTAGTAAAAGAATCAGTGACAATTCTTCCAATCTTGAAACATTTAATAAACATAAATATTTCTATAACAGGGCCCTTAAGGATAGTGGATACAAAAACACCCAAATTGAGTTCATAGAACCAACACACCCAAACACAAATACAAATAGAAACCGTAAGAGAAAAATCCTGTGGTACAATCCCCCTTTTAATCTGAAACTTAAAACAAATCTAGGAATGAAATTCTTAAACTTAATTAAAAAGCACTTCCCTATTAATAACATACTACATAAAATTTTCAATAAAAATACAATAAAACTTAGTTATAGTTGTAATGAAAACCTTGAAAAAATAATTAAAAAACATAATAACAAAATATTAAACAAAAATAGCACACCCATTGCTACCGAAAGTTGTAACTGTAGAATTAAATCAAAATGCCCTCTTAAAGGAAATTGTCAAATTACTTCTGTAGTGTACCAAGCAACAATTTCTACTAAGGAAAATCCGAATGAAAAAAAATATTACATAGGAATGACAAATAACAATTTTAAAGAAAGATTTACCGGTCACAAGTGCTCTTTTGAAAATAATGAGTACAAAAATAGAACTTCCTTGTCTAAATATTACAATGAACTAGTAGAGCAAGGTTACTCCCCAATAGTAAATTGGAAAATTTTAAAGAAAGCGAAAACCTGCTCATCTTTAAACTTGCCTTGCTACCTATGTCTTTATGAGAAATTATTTATACTTACTTTTAGAGAAAGAGATAAATTATTAAATAAGAAGCACGAAAATTCAATTAATTGCAAACATTATAAAACCCATCTTTTAAGTAATTTAGTTTAGATATGAAATTTAAATAAATTAAAAATTGTCACTGATTTCTATAATTTATTAATATTCTATTAATATACTTTCTCCTCTCCTGATTTCATTCTTTACTTCTCCTATCTTATATACATGTGTGTCTATGTGTATATGTATGTGTCTATGTATTTATTTTATGACCGTGTGTACTTAGATCTATATATTTCTATATTATTTGGTATACCCTCCCATGTTTATTCAATCCATTTGTATGTTTCTATGTGTGTATGCATCTATCTGTACCCTTGCCAAATTATTTGTATTCTTATGTATTTCTATATATATAATTTATGTAAATTATACATATTTATGTGTGAGTATATATATGTGTGTGTGCGTTGTTGTGTATTAGTATATGATTGTGTGCATATATTTGTGTATTTTTTGTATGTATGTGTATACATAAGATTATATATATGTATATATATATATATATATATATATATATATATATATATATATATATATATATATATATATATATATATATGCTTATTAGTATGTCGGTTGGTTCTCTGTGAGTATATACATATGTATCTTATTATTTTTAATTAGGG
The DNA here is from genome assembly GCF_053919585.1 of Euprymna scolopes. Taxonomy (NCBI): domain Eukaryota; kingdom Metazoa; phylum Mollusca; class Cephalopoda; order Sepiida; family Sepiolidae; genus Euprymna; species Euprymna scolopes. The sequence continues at coordinate 135,187,140 of NC_136483.1, read as the reverse complement.
TAATATCTACCTGTGCGTCGCTATTTTTGAGTATTTCGTTGATTTAATTACTTCTTTTGCCTGAATATATTTATAGGTAAGTGTACTTGTATCTGTGTTATTAGTAATCTGGTATTGAATGTATTATTTTGTGATTTAATATGACTTTATATCTATACTTAAATAGCTTAAACTTCCAACTTAATAGTATAGTTAAACCTTTACTTATGTGCATGTATATGTATATATATATATATATGTATATATATATATATGTGTGTGTATGTGTGTGTATATTTGGGTATATATATGTGTGTGTGTGGTTATATATCTATATATATATATATATATATATATATTTGTATTATATTCTTTTTATATACATAAATATTAGTAGTTTTTTATTTATAATTATTGGACCTATTTAATTTATTTAATCCCCTCTTATGGCTAAATATGTTATATTAAAAAGATAATAAATATTAATTTTATTCTGTTTTTATTATTATTATTATTATTATTATTATCATTACTATTATGTTTATTGTTATTAATAATAATTTTAATATTGTTTTATCATTATTTTTTTCTTTTATTCATATATTTATCTAATAAAAACGCGAAAACTTTAAACTTATATCATTTAGCATAAAGGGCCTAATTAATGGTAGACGTATGTTTGAATTGCGTTGATTTTACTCGTGGACGTATGTAAGAGGATAAATATGCTAGCAGAATGCATTCCCTGCCTTTTTTGACACGTTCATCTCTGACGCTTGGATTGTATCTTCTGTTTGTATTTGTAATAATATGCTTCATTACTGAATTGTATAATTGTTCATAAATTGGTTGACACGCAGATTTTTTCTTTTTCTTTTTCTTTTTCTATATACTGTCAAATTCTTACTTTCTCTCTTTCTCTATTTAACTAGATCTCATTATTCTTTCCTTTTCCTTCTAGTTCTTATTCTCTTTATTATAACCCTTTATTTCTTTTTTCTTTTCTTCTCCATATCATATATATATATATATATATATATATATATGTGATGTGGAGGGGGGGGAGAGGAGGGATGAAGTATGTATATATGTATGTATGTATATATATATATATAGAAGTAAAGTATGTATATATGTATGTATGTATATGTATATATATATATATATATGTATGTATATGTGTGTATATGTGTGTGTATGTGTATGTGTATATGTGTATATATTTTCTCTCTTCTTTTTCTCTCTATTTTGTTTTCTCTATATTTTCTTTCTCTATTTCTGTCTCTATTCCTTTTTTTCTTCTCAATCACTCTCTCCCCATTGTAATCTTTTAACTTTATTTAAATTGCCTCTCCCTTTTTACTTTTTTATTTAATTAAAGTCCTGTGTTTTAAGTTTTTTAACTCCAACTTCTAAAGAGTTCCTACCTAAAATAAAAATCCATTATTCATTGAACTTTTGAATAGTCAAGTCGCTGCCTGATGATATCTGTTGTTTGATTGAAACAAGTGGCTGTTTGTAGCAGCGGGATGTGAGCATGTTTATATAACAATAAACAAGTATATATATATATATATATATATATATATATATACGTACATATTGATATATGCATGCACATATTTATGTACACACATACACGCACATATATACACGTATACATAAATACATATACACACATACATATATATATATTAAGTAATGTGATTGATAATTTAAAATTTAAAAATCAAATTATAATTAAATTAAAAAGCCGTTTCATAAGAAGGAACAACAACAAAATCAATTATCTGTACGATCGTTTCGGAAAACAATGCTTTTTATTGTGGTAGACATCAAGTTACGTACAATAATTACATATAGTTTTTAATAAGCAAGGTCTCCTCGTCAACAAATTTTGAAGGGTTTTTATTAAATTTAAAAGACACCATAAATAAACATTGCATTAAAAGTAAGGCAGATGTATCTTTTAATTTTTCGCCTTTTGAAATCAGGAACTATGGTTAAAATACTCATTTAGATGTTTGCTATAGCTTTTTACCTTATTGAATGATGAATTTTTAAAATTCATTATTCAATAAGGTAAAATCGATGTTAAAGTACTTATAATAATTGTAATAAATTATTATAATGTTGGTTTATTAATGGTTATTATTTTGATTTAATTTGTTAGAAGTGTGAAAAACAGAGGATTGCTTACGTGGTGGCGCCGATCTCGGAGGCGAAATTCCAATCTGAGTGTTTAAGAGGACGGGTCTTATATAGATTTGGAGGAGTAGTGGGAAGAACGAATCTAATGGTCAGTTGTGTTTATGAAGTACTGGCGAACGGTTGCCACAAGCGTTGTTACTCGTTGCTCTCAGTTTTACCTTAGTTTGTTACTCGACTCCAGTCGGGGGGGGGGCATAGGGAATCCTTTGCAACACCTCGAAGCTTACGCAATCACTTGGTAATAACCTTTACGCTCAGAATATTTTTTCACAATGTATTATGTATTTCAAACAGTACATACGAGGGGCGTGCAATAAGTAATGTCCCTGACCCTCTTCCAGTTGTCTGATCTAGCTGAAATTTTGCATATACAATGATATATATCTCTACGGGTTATGTGGAAAATACAGCTCTGAACTAATTGTGGTTTCTTTTTTACAGGTGTTTGAACTGAGTCAGGTGTGAAATGGAGCCTGTTGAATGTCGAGCAGTGATCCGATTTTTGTATTTGAAAGGACGCACACCACAGGAGAATTTTTATGAAATGAAAGAAACTTATGGTGATAATGTGCCATCATATGACCTTGTAAAACGCTGGCATCGTGAATTCAAACATGACCGGAAGTCTGTGAAAACAGCTCCAAGACCTGATCGCCCATCTTCTGCCATTGATGAGGCATCTTTCCGTCAAGTTGAGGCTGCCATTTTGGAAGATCGGCGCATTACTATTCGCCAAATAGCCCAAGATGTCAAGATTAGTACAGCGTTTATGGAAACTATCATCCATGACCATTTGCATATGCATAAGGTGTCTGCCAGATGGATTCCCAGATTGCTCATACCATTCCAGAAGCGAGAACGCGTCGAGTGCTAGAGGATGAATTTGGAGATGTGCCAAGAAGATGAGTCAAAGTTGTTCAAAAGACTGATTGCCCAGGATGAAACCTGGATCCATCTCTATGATCCAAAGCCCAATCAATGCAGTGGAAGCACTTGGACTCACTACCTCCAAAGAAGGCAAGGGTGCAGCCCTCCACTGGCAAGGTCATGCTCACAGTCTTCTGGAACCAGGACGGAGTAGTGACGACGGATTTCTTGGCAAAGGGTACCACAATTACAGGAGCCTATTATGCTTTACTTTTGAGGAAATTAACGGAATCTATCAAAATCAAGAGGCGGTGCAAGACCAGCAAAGGTACCCTCCTCCTGCAGGATAACGCTCCACTCCACAACTCGCATGTCGCTAGATCAGAAGGACGGGCGTGTGGTTATGAATTATCCCCATCCTCCCTACTCTCCTTACCTTGCGCCCTCTGACTTTCACTTCTTCCCAGACATGAAGTTGTTTTTGAAAGGAAAGCGTTTCCCAGGTGATGCAGACTTGATTTTTGAAGTCACGTCGTGGTTGGAGGACCCACCTGGCGTGTTCTACAAAATCGGTTCGCAGATCTGCATCAAACGATGGGAGAAATGCATAACTCTGGGTGGTTCCTATGTAGAGAAAGACTAATAACTGTTCCAAGTTTCGTTGCTCTAGTGCTATGGGAAGTGGGTCAGGGACATTACTTATTGCACGCCCCTCGTATTAGTAAGAAAATTGCAAGCTATCAGACTTCCAAAGAGGGTAAATTTTGCCTTCTTTTATTTTCTTCCTTTGAAGAATGTAATGCTGGGTATGGGGAAGGCAAAGCAGCTGCCAATATTGCCCTGCTTTTTGTTGAAACCAACCGAGAGCTCTTTTTAATTTCCTCGCCGTACCCTTAGGTGCAATTGTCTGGATCTCTTTTGCACTTGGTTCACCAGGAATATTAGTTACGTAGGACTTCAGGTTATTCATAAGCTCTGTGGCACCTATGATAACTCGTATGATTGATATCTCCTTAAGAATCCAGTTTCTTTTCATGTATGACCACCATCATTAGGAATACTCACTTCAATCAAGGTTGCAACTCTCTCTGACTTATTCCATATAACTGTCAGGTTTCACAGCACATTTTCAATGTAAGTGGCTGTAAGGATTACATGGTCGTAATAGTATCGTACTTCAATGAAATGCACTATGATGAACTTGTTCAGATCCTTTCCACCGTCGACGTAAATAAATCTAGACAAGTCATTTCCAACAGTTCTTTCAGGTTGATGTTCCCAGGACTTGCTGCTACACTGGATGTTTAATTTTTTACAGATGGTCCATTGGAGGTCCTTACATACTCCATCATGTATCGCTGTATAGTAGCCGTCCCCTAGAAGAACCTTGCAACTTGATATCAGATGACCAACACTTTCCAAGTCTCTATGGCAGAACCTGCATTTATCGTCATTACTGATCCCTGCCATCTTCTTGAATGCATTGGTCATCAATCCCTGGTCTTGAGCAGCCATTATGACCTTTTCCTGATCGTGGTGGAGGGCTCCCCTTTTGAGCCAGTCCAAGGAACATTCTTTATCTATGTATTCCTGAGAGACCCCCCCAAATCCTTTGCACTCTGATGTTGGTCCCATTCTTTAATGTTCATCCTTTGGAAGGTCTCGGTATATTTCTGCTCTTTCTTGCTATTTCTGTGGCACACTTTGGTTGCCTGTATGGGATGTGCTACTATAACGGAAATCGTTGGGACTGTGGCCGTATCGAAAACTTTTTAGAAGGTGATAACAACTTATGAAAAAAAAGGGAAATTATGGGGAAAAAAGTTCCAAACGTCCTGGTTAAATTATGAATCAAGAAGCTTGTTCATTTTTTTATGAGGATTCATAATTAGTATTCTTTTTCTGCACGGAGGTAGCCAATGACAAATCTATGCTTCTGAGGTACGTTTATGACAGGACTTGCTTTCTTAGAGTATCACGCCGTCAATATCTGCAACAGAGAGAGGAAAGTGTCTAAGAGAAATCCTGCAGCATAAAACAACGACCCCTAGAATTACAGCATAGCTTAATATTCATCTTTATATTACTGTATCAACAAATGTTTTCGCCGATAGCTTCACAGTCCTTAATTTCACGGGCGAAATCCCATCCAAAAACCACTGCGTTCGTACCCAAATGTAGAAAAAAAAGACACTTAAGGTCGTGTAGAAACGTCAACATTTGAGAAAAGTGACAAGAGTGAGAACACGTATCAGCGTCTCATGTATGCGTTGAAAATCAATAGTTAGTCATACTCTGTTACAAAATATATTTCTACAAAATAAATTCATCAAAGGACTGTTTTTACTTGTGTTCACCTATCTCCTATCCGAAAGGAAAATCACGTTTTCACTGAGACTTCTATAAATTTTTGGCCACATTTTTAGAGGATACATAAGTAGGGTGTCATGTAGCGAGATGTTTGTTCACAATACGTTTATACTTCTGCTTATCGGTACAGTGAGGGGACTCCAAAGACTAGCTGCTATATGGTAAAGAAGTTTGTAGAGTAGAAAACTTTCCAGCATCTGCGGTCATCCACTGTTAAAGGTTGCGATTTTACTGATTGTCGTGTTGGCTAGATTTATTTACGTCGACGGTGGAAAGGATCTCAGCAAGTTCATCATAGTGCATTTCATTGAAGTACTATACCATAGTGCGGACGCACGTATCGCAGCAGCAGCAGTAACGTATGCAAAGGACTAAGCCGCGTGCTAGGTGACGTCACTGCGAGTAAAAAATAAACAAAAAGATTATTAAAAAAGGTGACTCAGAGATGAACGTATTTTTACGTGGTCTGAGAATGTCAGGAAATGACGTGCCCTAAACATAGCCGGACAAAGACAGAGTACCATGTTTTCGACGCGGCAGTCTTGTTACCGGCATTGGAGCACAAGAAAACTTTTGAACAAAAAGACGAGGTTTTATTCTGGAAGTACCTGTAAATAAATGATTGTGAGTCGACTTCTCTCCTTGTCTTTGTTTCCTTGCAACTGTCTACATACAACGTGTGGGTCCCGAATGTTGACATGTAACGACCCTGTTGCAGTACATATAAAAGAAGCAAAGCGATTAACATTGCGATGATTGAAGCTATTAGAGTCTTTTCGCTCTGTCTACGAGTGAGAGATTAGTGATTAACGCACCAGCTCAATTACGACACTAAAAATTAATGCATGAGCGAATACCGGCTTTATAGTGATATAGGGTACTCACAGATGAGAAGGTTTCTAGCACGCCAGAGGAAGCTCACTTTCCTTAGTAGTGTTGATACTGTATCTGGTTATGTCAGTTCCCGTCTTACTTACTACTATAACTTGTCTTGTATGATAAATGTATTTATGATATTTTTTGGAAACATACGCTAATGATTATTTGAATTAGAGAGCAAGTGACTACGATGAATGTATTTACGTAATGTTTATATAAGGGAAATCGCTAGACATTATGATGGCAAGAAAATAACGTTTATATCTACTTTTTCGTAAATGATAAAAATATCGATAAAGGTCAGTTAGTTTCCAAATATCCATGTAAGGTTTTTATTATGTTTGAATAGTTTGAATGCAAAATGCAATAACTCCATTTTATAAAAAAATTAGATAATAAACAATAAAATGGGTCGATATGTTAAATCTGCACTTATAACATATATATATATATATGGTATGTGGTCGAGTGATATAATATATTTACTGTTAAAGATACTGAAGATCACCGAAAATAATTCATCATCATATAGTATGGCTCTGATAATTTTTTTAGTCGTTATTAGTTTCCTTGATATTTTTCTAATTATAATTATTTCTACTAAGATATTAGGTACTAAGGAAAGGAACCACGTGAAGGTTGCCAACATGCTAAGTGGAAGTGATGTCTGTAACAAACTGGATTCGAACTTTGGACACCAAGGTCGCCAGTCCGTGTTGTTAACCGTTGAACCGTCGCTACCACCCAGAAAAGAGTTGCTATGCCGTCAAACAACACAATATAAAAGGACAAATACGGAATATGGCGGGACAGGCAAATCCTAACATAAAATCTGTTCTTTAATTTCTCAGTTAAACTGTAGCGTATATATTTTTTATATCGCTTTTATTGCAGATAAATTTCCTTCTCTCGTTAGTATAATATACTTACATGGGATTTAAGAAAATCCCAATTCGTATTTTTTTGAAAAAAAGTTCTTTTTCTATTGCAATTCATTCCACTTCTATAAAAAGAAAACTTATTTTTCATTATTTATTTTTTAATCCTTTTAAGCCTTCAACAAAGCAGTTCACAAAGTAAAATAAAATACAGAAAAAAAATTTCAATTACCTGCGTAAGTTGATTCTAAACAAACAAGTGACATTAAACGAATATTCTATTTATATACGTAAGTAGTAATTACTAGAAAGAGTGTGAGGGAGGGGGTTGTTCTCTCGTTTTTCTTCCTATGTGCTAATCCTTGTCATGATGTGATTAAAATAAAAGGCATTGCTTAAGAAAAGAGACGATTTTTGTATGTTTAAATTAGTTTAGTTACCCGGCGTTGTCCTGGTGTTAAATTTTAAATATATTGAATATTTATATTTATTTATATTTATCGTCGTATCTATAGATACTATTGCGGTAAGACACTTCATAGTCCTAGGATCACTTTTCACGCGCATTAAAAATTTGAGATCCTACGCTCATCAAAGATGATTATTGGTGATTAAACAAATGTGGCCAATAAAAATAAATTCCGACTTTAACTATTTTGAAATGATTTTTTTTTTTTAAATAAAAAGATACATTTCCGCCAAAATAATTAAAAATAAATACATTTCTAGAAACCGACATTCGTGGTATTTACTTAAACATACCGAACAAAAATATTTTTTCTTGAATATACTTTGTTTCAAAAGGGTAATAATGTTACAAATTTATATAAGACTTCACTCCTTTGATTTTTTGTGTGTGCATAAATATTCATATTAAAATCCGTTTTCTATTCATTTAAAATAAAATATAACTTTGTTATATACTAGCAGTTTAGCCCAGCTTTGCTCAGGCCCTTTGTGTTGTCCATAACTTGCCTTATCTGTGAAGACACTGTATCTACTTTAGTGGACTCTATTACAGGCAGAAATTTGGATTGCCAATGGGTAGCCCCTTAAGTGGGGTCCTGGCGTGCCTGTTTCTAGAGTTTACTGAAAGCGGCCCCTTAAAATATAAATTACCTGAGGGTGCATCGTATTACAGGTACATAGATGACATTCTACTCTTTCTCCCCAAATCGTCGAATATTGATAATGTCACTAACAAACTTAATAAAATAGAACCTACCATCAATTACACTTAAACTGAAAATAATAATTCCATACCTTTCCTAGACATGCAGTTAATTAATAATAATAATCAGCTAAAATTCAAAGTACATCGTAAAACAACTAATAAGAATGATTATGTACATTTTTACTCTCAACACAATGACAACGTAAAAAAGCCATTATAATTGGATTTTGCCTAAGAGCTATGAGAATATATAGCAAAGAATATCCAAAAGATGAATTTGAATATATAGAAACTACATTCAAGAACTTACAATATCCCCAATACTTCCTACTTCACGCTAAAAAAAGGCCTTAAAAATTTATCCAAACCGAGACCAAAACCACCCCCAACAAAACCTAACACACAATAGAAGACTAATTGTTTCCACTAACGATGAAAATTATAACATTTATATAAACCTTAACAAAATCGGCTTTCAAATAGTTTTATTTGCATACACTCCCCCAGTATATATACAACTAAAAACATCGACCTTCTCGTCAGTGACCACACCTCTTAAAAAGGCCGAACAATTCTGGCGAAACGTCGAGCTTCCGGTCTTCCGCTTCCTTTTCACATAATATATATATATATATATATATATATATATATATATATATATATATATATAAAGCTGAAGGTATGTGTGTGTGTGTCTGGTCACGAATAGGCTCCTATATGGTTGACTATTTAAAAAAAACTGATTACATATAATGATAGAATATGTACCGAGGATCAGGAATGGGTATGTTTGATCTGGCAGAACGGTGGTTCATAAAAATTGTGGGATCTGCGTTCGTGCCTGCCCCCCAAAGTATGGAAATAAAAAATGAAAAAAAAAAAAAAAAAAACGTTTACAAATGTTTTTGATATAGATGTACATAAGAATACTTTGATAAGTACGTTTCAACTTAAATAGGGATAGTATAATAAAATTGGGGGGGGGATCTGGGTTCGCGCCTGTACTCCAGGGACATATGGCACAAACTTTAACAAAGCTTTTTCATATCTATTTGCGTAAGTATACTTTGATAATTATGTTTCAGTTTGAAGCAATATGGTATAATTATTGGGTGTTTGTTCGCGCCTGACCTCCATAGAATGTAAATATGTCACAAAGTGTAACAAGGTTTTTTTAAAAGGGTCCACAAAACACCTTAAATTTAATCTTAATTCACGTTAGCTTTTATTTATTTTTTTGAGTTGAGTCATATTCACCTCATGAATCCATGTTCTTATTAAAGTGAAAGTATAAAAACAAGCCGGAACTTTAGACAATTCTCGACACAAATTTTGCATAACTCTGTTTTTTCCTTCTGCACTTGCACGTGGCACTCTTTCGAAAATAGATAAATGGATAAATAATAAAAAATAAGAACGTTACTTGTTATCGTGTCAAAAGAAGGAAAAAATCCTGCTCACTTGATTACGTGTCTTTTTAAATAAAATTACATAACCATTTTATTTTTATTTACATATCTGTTTAAGCTTTTTTTGTCAGTGTACTATAAGGAATTCAGTTGATTACAACCCTTTCTGCGTGTTCTTTACATTACAATAGTACAACCCTGAATCCGACAGCGCAATACTACACCGTTCAATACTGCAAAACTGAAACGAAGCTGTTCTGCTTAAAAAGGACGCCATTTTCTTCTTATTCATATTTATATTGATTCTTTGCTGTAAAAAACTAAAGTAATTACGTGTTTACGTTTTTAATATCCCATTTTGCTGTTTCGGATTATTTTACTGAAGTAAGTAAAGCTTCATTATTTTTCAAAGCTGTTTTTGTTTCTTGTTTTTCGATATTTCGTCGATATTATTTAGTAAGAGTGTTTAGCAGAAAAGCTAATAAACGACTACCCGAAAAAATAAATATACAAGAAATAAATGTTACCATAGTAAATAAAAGTTCAGTTCATGTTTTTTTTTAAATAGTTTTTAATGCTCTTTACTTGAAATAATTTCAGCGAACCGAAATTAAAACGAAATTTGAGGCGATTACTACTTAAATGAATTTTTATATAAACTACACACGCCATAATCGAATATTCCTCAAACACAAAATAACAGAAAACATTAAAATATGTTTATAAATATTCCTTACGTTGACGGAGCCCTCTTAAATTGTTAACACAGAATGCTCAGGTGCCCCTCCTTCAAATTAAAAACGGGGCTCTCCATTTCAAAGTCGCTGACGTTTCGATTTTTTTTTAAACCGGTTCGTGAATTAATTTTTTTTTTTACAAACTACTTAAAACTACAAACCAATGAACTTTTCTACCATAAAAGTAACTTTTATTGACTATGGTGACATTTATTTCTTGTATATTTATATTATTATATATATAACATTTTCTCTTTGTAAAGAAACATCATTTTGTATGTCACTCTTGCCTACGAATGGAAACAAAGTTGATATAAAAAAATTATATTTTCGCGAAAATTATCTTTACTTTCATCATATTTTGCTTAGGGTAAAATTTTTGAGTATCAACACCTGTCTCTTTACAGCCCCCTCCTTTTCATAACCTATCATACTTTCACAATCCATTTTCTGTAGGCTGTTTTTGAACCCAGTCAACAACGGGTGCTTCTGCTAATATATATATATATATATATATATATATATATATATATATATATTTGTTTAAAAAAATTCCTACCAAACTCCTCTGTCTGGCATGGATCTTGATATATAGGCTATTCAAACCAATAACCTTTATATTCGGGTTTTAGCCGGAGAAAATCGTTGAAGTAGTGTGAAAATTTTAAAAATCAATGCAACTTGCCAGGTGAAGGTCGAACGACGGCATTACGAATATGCATGCATGACGTAATAGCTATACATTCTGTTTTAATTTTTAGCCTTGCAGCAAACATGCATTAACGTCAAAGGAAAAAGTAAATCGTAAGCTAAACGTTTGCGCTTCGATTCCCGGTGGTGGCGCACGATTCAGTATTTTTAAAAACTTTTAAAATCATTACTATATATTTAGTCCAATATAATATAGTAATAAATAAATCAAAATTAATCAAAATATCATATTTAAGCGTATTTTACGACCGGACAATGCAATTTATATATTTATAAAACTTAAAATCTGTGTACGAGATGACACTTCTCAACCTACATACTCAACGAATGTTTGATATACAGCCTTGAAATTTGGTATATAAGGACAAATTTTCATCGGTTTTCATCCCGGAATAAATGTTGCTAAGGGGTCAAAAATGCAAGATTAGTACATTGGGGAGGTCTATCGGAGTTTTTCTGTTTGTCAACTGTTTCACAAATGCGTATACATGAATCGTTTACATGACAGGTAACATAATTTAAGAATAAGTAGGTTTGAAAACACTTTTTAAAGATCGTATGAAGCTCCCACAATGATGATCGTACTTGATTCATTGTCTTTATGTTTTGCTTTCGATATCAGCACGAGTATTTTTTGATTCACAAGAAGTGAACTGTTTATATAATAATACATATATAATACTCGCATTCACATATCTCAGTTTCTTTCTGTTTGTTTTTAATTCATTTTTTATCAAGAAATTTAACGTTATGTTTAATACCTATGATAGTTCCGTTTACAATAAATAAGAATTCTGCATTAAGTAAAATATAATATTTATTCGTATTTTATGACCGGGTAATACCGGGCGCTCGGCTAGAAAGAAAAGACTTAAAGATGTATTTGTTTAAAACATATTCAGTTGATGCTAAAAATTATTTTAATGGAAAGAAGAAAATTATATTTTCCTTAATCTTGACCGATCTTTACAAAAATCTTTTTAAAAAGTGATACCATTATTCTTTGATGTAAAATACATCGTGTAATTTCCATGAAATCCAGTGCATTTTATTTTAATTTCAAGTATTAATTATATTGGCGTATATTTTTGCACTTTAAAATAGGGAAGGTCAAAATGACCGCTGGCTATAACGTCCTATCGCCACCGGATAAGAAATCTATCGTTGTTAGTTTGATAACAGCTTTATATTCCTGTTGTTCAGTAGCGAAACGGATGTGGAAGCACTATCGCTCGCATTCAGATTGTCAGATGCTTAGCTCTATTCTTAAGTAGGTTATTTACATCTTTCAGCCTTGTTCGTCGGAACAGATGTTACAGAAGATTGCAAGATTTTCATTTTAAAAAAATCCTTTAATTAGATCCTCACAGGAATCAAACAAAATTGGAAACTTTTGTTTTGTCCTTTATGCAGATGCATAATTTTGGGGGTGAGTTTTGATGCGGCAACCATAACAGTCACATTTTTGTAATACTATTCCTAGTCTTGAGTATTCTGACTTTCCAAAGATTTCGACCAAGGTACTCTCCGTGATTGTATAGCTGCTTGCTAGTTGATTTATAGTGACCTGCGTTCAAATAATTATATGCAATTCCTGAAAAAAGGTTATGGTGTCTTACAAGATTTTAGAGATGAGATATTATTATTATTTTTTTACCGTGTCTGTGTTTTGTCATCGTTTAAAGGAGGTGAGGGTAAACGTGCACTGGGAATAACGTCAGTTATATTAAATCAGGGATGAGAGGAAATAAATCCTGTATTGCTCTTTATCTTGGCGAAAAATATAGATCAGATATGTGTAGTATATATTGATATATAAGTATTTAAATATACATATATAGGTGTGCTCATGTGTGTGCGATTGTGTATATATATATCTATGTTGGCTTTTGATGATAGGATGCTGCCTAGGTATGGGAAGTGGTCCACATTTTCCAGTCTAGCGTTGTCGATGGAGATGTTTGGGGGTGAGACTGGAGTACTGTTTGGTGGTGATTGATGGAGGATTTGTTTTTTTTTTATATTAATTGTTAGTCCTAGCTGTTTGTACGCCCTCGTCAAGGCAACCAGTGAAATACAACACCGTCTCAGCTGTGCCAGTGGGGCTTTCTCAAGGCTAAGGAAGAGAGTATTTGAGAACCGTAACCTTCTGACAAAGACCAAAATCATAGTATATAAAGCTGTCTTGCTGCCCACTCTTCTCTATGGATCGGAGACTTGGACCACATACAGGAGGCACGTAAAAACCCTGGAGACATACCACCAAAGATGCCTCCGAAAAATTCTCAGAATTAGTTGGAAGGACCGACGCACCAACACCAGCGTCCTGAGTGAGGCTGACATTCCCACTATCATCGCTACTGTTGCTCAACGCCAGCTTAGATGGACTGGTTATGTTGTCCGAATGTCGGATCTCCGCCTCCCAAAACAGATTTTCTACTCTCAGCTTGTTGAGGGAAAGCGTGCCCAGGGTGACCAAAAGATGAGGTATAAGGACAACATCTAAGCAAATCTAAAGCGGTTTCACATGGACCTTGAGACATGGGAGGACGTGGCTGGGAGCAGGTTGGCATGGAGGAGCGCTGTCCACGAAGGTGCTGCGCTTCATAATAGTGACCTAAATCAAGCTGCTGAGGATAAACGCAAGCACAGAAAGGACAGATTATTAACCAGACACACCCAACCCCACCCCACCACCACTACCTTTATCTGCCCAAATTTCACAAGACAAATTGGGTCTAGGATTGGGCTCTATGCTCACCTGAGGACCCACAGAAGCCACAACGGAGGACAGTCTTACTCGGACACGAGTGACCGCCGATGATGATATATATATACAATTATTTACTACAATAATTACTAATGACACTAGTGGTTCATCCTTTCGGAAATGCAGAGAGAGAAAAGAAGGTAGGTAGATATAAATGTAAAAATGAATAAATAATTTTTCCCATGTATTTATAATCAAAGTAAGTTACTGTTATTTAAGTCAAGAATCCAGAAAAGCATTGCGAAATATACAGCCACTCTGATGAGTCATAGACGACGAAACACGTGTCAGTGGATAATTACATTTTAAAAATAATATATATACCGCTCGCCACGTGGGGGTACCAAATTGGTTAAAAGGGAAAATTATTACCAAATCGCATTTAGGTAAAATTGCACTTTCGTAAATAATTGAATTCATTCAAAACATATCGCTAAAACCAAAACAAAACAACATCTAAGTAAATCGCGATATACCTAGACAGTTGGCGAGATGGTCCAGGGGTAAGGGTTTAGGCTCATTACCGTTGAGTCCCGATTTCGAATCTCGCTAGATACAGCCACTCTGATGAGTCGTAGACGACGAAACACGTGTCAGTGGATAATTACATTTTAAAAATAATATATATACCGCTCCCCATGGGAGGATACCAATTGGTTAAAAGGGAAAATTATTCCCAACTCGCATTTAGGTAAAAATGCACTTTCGTAAATAATTGAATTAATTCCAAACATATCGCTAAAACCAAAACAAAACAACACACACATATATATATATATATATATATATATATATATATATATATATATATATATACAGACATATATAGAGAGAGAGTGCGTGCGTGTGTGTGAGGCGCCTTCTCGACCTTTTTACTCATACTTGAAATTTGGTATATAGATATATTAAGATATTTGAAAAAAAAAATAATGGGCTTTTATCCGGAAATAGGGCTTCGAAGAGGTCAAAATTGAAAAATTGCTACGTGAGGGCGTCATAGGATTTTTATTTGTTTTTCAACTGTTTCACAAATGCGCATGCGTGAATGGTTCTTATGACGGATTGCTTATGTTGGCTGGCGCAATGATTATAGTATTTGACTGATTATCCTTATGTTTTGGTTTCGATCTCAACACGAGTTTTTTTTTTTTTACTTACAAGAATTGAACTGAAAAAACAATACTCACATGCACCGGTTTAAATTTGTTTGTTTTTTACTTCATTTTCTAAAGGAACTACGGTAATCCTGTTTATAATAAATAAGAATTCTGCATAAATTAAATATGTATGTGTATGTTACGACCTGGCAACGTCGGGAGGCTTGCTAGTACATCTCTCTCTCTCTCGTCTCTCTCTCTCTCTATCCCTATATATATATATATATATATAAGTGCACATTTATAAATTTTACAAAGTAAGGTATAAAAATGTAATTTAAATTGAATAAAAAAATTAGCTTTGATTTATTTTATGTAATGTATATTTTGTTGCAATTTTAAAACATTATCATTCATCTAGCAATTAATGATATAGATATAAAATTTTCAATTATATTTTAAAAAAGTACAAGAGAATGTACATTACATAAAATAAATCCAAGGTAATTTTTTTATTCAATTTTAATTAAATGTTTATACCTTACTTAGTAAATTTACAAAAGTGCACTTTGAAAATAAATAAATTTCAAATGGAATATTGTACCTTTATTTTTAAAACCTATAGTAAAAACATTTTGTTTAACAATTTTTATGCCTTGGATGAAATGCTTTTATAACTTGTATCTTATCTTTTTAAGATTATATTTTAAAACTCTTCTTCTTTCTATTTCAGTTTGTATTTCTCCTCACACCCCACCTTATTTTTGCAACCCCCTCATTGTATTATTACAGGTCTGAATATTCACTCTGTTTCAGTTTGTATTTCTCCTCACAACACAACTCATTTTTGCAACCCCCTCTTTTTATTATTACAGGTCTGAATATTCTCTCTGTTTCAGTTCGTATTTCTCCTCAGACCACAACTTATTTTTATCAACCCCCGCTTTGTAATACAGGTTTGAATAATGAGAACATCTTAATTTTTTTTACAAAAACTTCCAAATAACTTTTTTAGATTAAATTTTTTAAACTTCTTTCGGAATAGAAAATCTTTAATATTTCATATTTCAGATAGGTTTCATTAACAAATATTCAGTACATAACGAGAAAAAAAGATGAACATTTCAAAAAGAACTGTATAACTAGTTTCGCTCAAGAGTAGTCCTCGCCAAGTCTTTGTATTGTTATTCTATTATTATTATTATTATTATTATAATTATTATTATTATTATTATTATTATTATTATTATTATTATTTTATACATTTTGTGTCCTGCTCTTTCGCACGAAGACACACACACACACACACACACACACACACACACACACACACACATATATATATATATATATATATATATATGAGAATCTTTGACCGACATATTTTAAACTTGGTACATAAAGTTATGACACGTAGAAAACTTTTGGATACGGAATTCAGCACTGCTAAAGGCTCAAAGTGGAAGAATTGGGAGTCATCGGATTTTCATCTGTTTGTCAAGTGTTCACGAATGCGCATGCGCGATCGTGAAACATGACAATATATTTATGTTAGAAATGAGTAAGTTTTAAAACACTTTTTAAATATCGTGCTAAACTTGTCTAATGGTTATCGTACTTGACTCACTATCTTTAGTTTGGGTTTCGCTCTCAGCTCGAGTATTCTTTTTTACCTATAAGACGTGAACTATTTAGAACAATACATAATACTCGTATACACATGTCCCATTTTCTTTCCATTCGTTTAAAGGATGTTAACGTTGCATTTAATACCGGCCATCTTCTAGTACATCTTCTAATATTTAATATTTACAGTACATATAAACTATTATTATTATTATTATTATTATTATTATTATTATTATTATTATTATTATTATTATCTTGTTTCTGTTTTGACACTGTTCTTTATTTTCTATAGTCCTTTGCTTTAAACCCTCACTCATTCTGTTAGTAGAATTCAACCCATATTATTCACCCCTAATTCTACCCATAATTCTCAACCACCCGCCTTAAGACATCTATGCCACTCGAGTGATTTCATAAATGACGATTGGGGCCCGAAAAACTGTCCGATCAAGTGACACATTCTTTTGACGTATTTGCGATAATGTGATTACTATATTTTCTCTCAGATATTCAACAACTACTGGTACCTCATTTTTAGTAAACTGATTATTAATAACTCCAGAATAACTATTGCAAGGAATCACGGTTGTTTAAAAAGCGTGTGCTGATACGTTCATAAGGTTCTTTATGTGGAGATAGTTGTTATCTAACCAGTCGTGTTGTTTCCGTTTCCTGAGTTAAATTATATCAATGCTAGTCTTATGGCATAATATAACACATTTGTATGACTACGTCATGTCATTGTATAATGCAAGATCTGATTTTTCTAAGTATAGTATTAGTGGTAAGCCCAAGTTTGATAGGTGAGTAGAATGTTAAATTAAGTGGATGATCTGACATGATCTGCAAACACATATTAGCGTCTCGTGGAACATTAAGCCTCGATAATGAACAAAATTTAAACATATATACATATTGGGTTGGTGAAAAAATAATGTAGTTTCTGACGTTCAACTTTAAAAGATCATAACTCCTTTCATAAAAAACTTTATTAATAGAAATAAGAACCATTAGAATAGAAATATTTTCCCAACGGGAAACAAGTTTATTTATCCCATTAGCATAGAAATCTGTAGTTCTGAAAGCGATGAAGTCATTAAAGGCCGATTCGACATCATCTCAACTTTTAAAGCATTTTTTGCACAAGAAATTGTCGATATTCTGAAAAAAAACGATAATCGTTGGGTTAGAGGCCCGGTGAATATGGTGGATGAGGCAGTCTTTCGTATCCCAATTTGTTCGGCTTCTGCAGGGTCAGTTAAGCTACATACGGGCGAGCGTTGTCATGGAGGAGAATTGATCCCTTCATATTGATAAACCTCGTGCACATACGTTTCATCTGCTGGTGCATTTCTGTCAATTTGTCGGCAGTACTTCTCCGTCGTAATCGTTCTGCCTGGATTCAAGAACATACGTCAAAATCCGAGTCGTTTGTGTTGCGGAGAAGATGGATAGAAGACACCTCAAAGTGAAGTTTTATTTTATTATCGTTCAATTAATGTGCCACTCATTTATATAAATTTTTTGACTTCCTTTTTGCTTTCAATAGCGAACAACTGTTGAGTTGTCGACTTCTCGTATAGTTTTGCGAGGATCAGCTTCAAATAAGGCTTTCAAATGTCCCTTATCAACCTCAATCGGCCGGTCGCAACCATCTTCATCTTCTTTGCTTTCGTCACCATTGCGAAATTTCTTGAATCACCGCTGTGCCACACGTTCGTTAGTGGGTCTTGGACCAAACACATCATTGCTATCACGAGCTTTCCCAACAGCTTTTCGGACTTGTTTTAACAAGAACAAGAAGATCGTGCGTATTTAAATTTTGTTCATGCTGTCGAAAAGCCTGCAAAAATAAATGAGAAGATGGGAAATAGTAAAGAATAAGAAGATTCGATAGAGCGAAAAACGCGCTTCAGAATTATATATAACATGACGATATATGTCAATTAATTAATTCAGAAACCATATATAAAAGTAACATTCACATGTTGGATTACATACATAGATCTACATAGAGTATCACATGCTTTTAAACATAATACAATAAAGGAACTAGAATATATGCTACACACCTACTCACTACCCCCGAGTGTCCACGTTTCTCTGTACTGTAATTTGCTAGGACAACCTTGCATGATTATGCTTTTCTCTACAAGTAAACTCTGACTAAATATTCAAAATTACATCGTATTAGTGGTTCAAACAACTTATATCGTCGGTACGGCTAGCTATCACTGACTTTTACGAGGAACGCTGCACATTCTCTAAGTTATTTTACTTAAGGTAACAACACTAAGTTGGATATTACAGCGGAGAAAAGGGAGGGACTTGTCCTGCAAGACTAAGAAAGCAGAAAAAAGGACTTATCAGGTCTATACTGAGTTTTACTTAACAAGGTATTTTCTTTTTAATGGAACTAATAAATTCTGAGTAGAATTCATTTCAAACTATCACATACGAGCATTTCTATCAACAAGGTCACCATCGTTATATAATTAATATATTTAATAGCCGAAAAAATTATCATGTGATTTTTTTTATTCGAATTTAATTTTAATTGTTTTAAATTAAAAAAAAATATATGAAAAGATAAACATTTTAATATCAATTTAAATCGATTCCAGAACCCTGTGTAATGAAATTTGTCGAATTAACTCCGTTCGAAGCCAATCTCTATCCAAACCTCCGCATCTCTTCTTTCTCACCCAGCATATTATTTTTCTTGTTTTTCTTTATTTCACTAAGCTTCTCTCCCCCCCCCCATTAGTCCACGTCGCTTTCTCTTCTTCTTTTCCTAATCTTTCTTTATTTGCAATTTTTTCTTTCTATCCCTTCTTCATTTATTGTTTCTCCTTCAGCTTCCTTTCCATCTTCTACTATTTTTCTTCTGGATATACTCATTGCTTTTATTCTCTTTCTCCTTTTCTTCCTCGTTTCTAATTTCTTCATCTTTTCACCCTCTTGTCTTCTTTTTCTTAATTTCATACTTTTTCTATTCCTCTTTGTGATCCTCCCTATTCTTGTATGTCTTTTGTTGTTGTTGTTGCTGTTATATTTCTTCTTTTTTTTCTTTTTCTACTTATTCTTTCTCTTTTTCTTTTTTCTTCTTCTTTTTCTACTTTTTCTTCATCTCTTTCTTTTTTCTTCTTCTTTTTACTTCTCCGCACTTTTCTTACTATTCATCTAATGTCAGTTTTTCCTCGTCTTCCAATTCTTCTTTCTCGACACAATCATCTCTTCCGTTTTCCTCACTTCTTCATTATTAGTTTTTCTCAGTTTGTGATGGAACGAAAATCATACATCTTTTATAGCAACATCCCAACCGTTCATTTTCCTCCTTCTTTTAAACTAGCAGCGTTGGTGGTAGCTTTATTGGCGAAGATTGTTGCGTATCATTCCACATTTGTAGCCTATCTGATCATTGGATGATGATAGCATCGGTCTGACCCCCGGGGGATCGCCCTTCCCCCGGTAGGATTCGGGAAGACCTCGCGGCTAATTATCAGTGGACGATGCTAGCACTAATTAGGAACTAAGAGTAATCACTTCTACCATGCTGGGCTTAATCAGGACAATCTAAGTCATGCCACGTAATCGTATACGTACGCACTTATAAAGGCCTACGCATTTTCAAACGCATACATGTGTAAAAATATACACACAGACATACTTACTTACACGTCGCATACAACGACAAAGATATACATACTATACACAGCCAACAACATACAAAATAAAATAGATATCTCTTTTTAAATTTAAAAAAAAATGTGTATATGTTTATATATCTGTATGCACAGGATGGATTTACTCTTAAATAAAATTAGCTCGGCATTTCCCGGGTGTTTGGAGGTGTGTGTTGAGCGATAAAAACAGTGGTAGTGGGCGCGAAGGCGGAAAAGAAAGTGAAAAAAAATCTGACGACTTATAGCTACACCATGATGCAACCAGTAGTTTGGAACATTAAAATTAGGCAAAGTCAATCCAACCGATACGATAACTTGCACAAATGGCTCGCAATAAACCGACCTCTTCTTGTAGAAAACTACCCATTTGATGGTGAAGGAGTAAATGTTTTTAGCCAATTTTTCGATATTTGTCTTCCGAATGGCTAAGCTTCAAAACATTATCGATTTTGTGAAAATCCGTCCCCTCTGTCAAAACTTTCAGGCAGACATACAAACATGCATGCATATATATATATATATATATATATATATATATATATATATATATATATATATATATATATATGTATGCGTACTTTTAAAAAGGCAGGTGACATTTATATGGATAACTGATCATTATGATTTTTCAAACACAGTTGCTATGTGCTAAATAACTTTAATGTTGGCTACATCTATTTTAGTTTAATTTTATACAAAGAGAGGAAAAACGGCATGGACACCCATAGTGAAAATTCAGATTCTCAGTTAAAAAAATTAACAATAATTATTAAACATCAATTTATATATATATATATATATATATATATATATATATATATATATATGTATTAGTAATTTCAGGGTTTTACGTTGCATAATATGATCACACATTTTTGTCATCAAAATCGGCAAAATTATCCATTTTTCAATCAAATCCATTAATCGCTCGCTCTAGCCGAGGATCCACCACGGTGCACCGGAAAGAAGCTCCACATGCCTCCCCGCAGTGACTTCGTCCACAATAAATTGTAATCGACATTGTACTGCAGAGAAATTACGATTGATTTTATAAAATTATTTTTAGAGAATGGCTTGAATTAAAGTTTAAAATATAAAATTAATACCATGATTCAACAATTCTCTAAATAGAACCATTCATTTCGATTGCGGTCCTATCTCATCAAAAATGTATTGTTGATTTTATTCACCAGCCCCTTCTACTTGTGCGATGATAATACTTGTGGGTTTAGAGAGTTAACGTTGGTCAAGATCGTACTGTTCGTTTTTTATTTGGATTTTTCGATTATCGATACATGATACTTATCGGGGGTATTCAAATAGAAAACTTATCCAAGAACACTGCCAAATGCATAACTTACATTTGTGTGAATTGAAGAATAACGAGCTAGCCATTTCTCAGTCAATAGAAAACGAACTCACGCAGACAAAGTGTTTTTACATAGATAAAGATAAGTAGAGATACTCATATATGGCTGATCTCATTTTAATAGGATAGATGTTGCAGAGTCCACTGTTTCATCAATAAACTTAATAGTATAGTTTTGCCTTAAGAAAAACAAATCTTCTATTAGTAATAGATCGATCTGTATTTTTGTTATCTAATTTGCATACGTCTTCGCAGTGTGTACGGTAATACTATGTAAATAAATGACAACGCTTAGAAAAGAGAGTTACTCGTTGCTTAAATGATTACAGGAAATATTACAACATGTTTGAATCAACATTGAGTACGAGGGATGAGAGAAATACACAGATAGCAGTCTAAGTGATACATAATGGGTTCAATTATAAGTAAACCTTATCTTTCAAACGTTGGATTCATGAGCATATTAGGAGGTTATACATCGTACAAGGAGCCACTGTCAGTTTCTATCTCTCGGCTAAAACTTAAAAATGCATAATAGATACCCACTAAGTTTATATTCTTCTTATTTGCTTAAAACCGGATGTATAAAATATAAATTAAAAAAAAAGAAACATTAATTATTTGGAATACAAATTGCCATTTATATCATTTAATATGATCAAGACGTACACGCATTAATTGAAACTATAATGTACATGGAGGTAACTCACTTGTTTACAGTGTTATTTTCCGTATGCCGACTTGAGTTATGTGCGTATTCCATAGACGGAAATGTGCTAGGTGAATAAGAAAGATGGAGAGTGGGATAGGTCGGAGGGAGAGGGGAAAATTAGTAGAAGTTATGTTATAATTTTGTCCAGATCAATGTCCGAGAGAAGAGCTAGTTAAAATGTAAAGAAAAAGAAAGAAAGAGGAGAGTATTCGTTGATTAATACACATTATATATATATGCATATATATATATATATATATATATATATATATATATATATATATATATATATATATATATATATAAAGTGAAATTGTCTGTGTGTGTGTCTGTCTGTCTGTGTAAATTTCCCTACTAAACTATTCTGTCAATTTTCAGTTTACCGACTCGAAATATCACATACGTGGTAGTGTGATTTGGGAAAATATTTTAAATCTGTTTTCGGCCCAAATTTTGCAGTTAAGAAGACAAATTCAACGATTTCACCTTTGAAAACTCTACCAAACCCCTTAGCCAATTTTGAGTCTAAACACTTGAAATTTTAGATGTAGGTTACTTGGACATGGATCAAACTTCTTAATTAGATTTCAAACCAAACAATAATTGTGTGAGGGATCCAAATTAGGGTCAAAGTTTTTAAAAAAAATTACCTCTCAGTAAATTTTGGGTCTAAACATTTAAAATTTTACTTGAAGTGAATTAAGATATGGGGCAAGCTTCTCAATCGGTTTTCGGCCGAATATTTGGCTACTAAAGGACCAAAGTTGTAAAGATTTTACCTTTGCAGTCTCTAGCAAACTATTTAGCCAATTTTTGGTCTAAACATTTGAAATTTTACAGAAAAGGTATTTAGACATATTTAGTTTTGGGGCGATAATTTGGCTGCCAAAAGATCAAAGTTGAAAGCGTGAATCTTTGCAAACTCTACCAAACTCCTCCGCCAATTCTATGTCTAAACACTTGAAATTTTTGATGTAGGTTACCTGGACATGATTTAAACCTTTTAATCTATATATACATATGCACATGAAGTTATGAACAGAACGTAGGGCCCGAGAAAAGCCAGATAGATATCGTCACCTCAAGCATCTGTTTATAAGATAATCGACAAATGAACATATGCATCACGTGCCAGGAAAATTATTCCAATGTTGCTGTTTTCTCTTTTCTTGAATTGTATGTCGCTCATATGATACAAAACTGTACCTGATAATATTTTGGTACGATTTGATCCCGTTACTTCTATTATTTTATCAGTACAACTTTCGGGGGTATATGTTTTATTAATTGCAGAACATTTCTATATAAAGTAAAATATGTGTATATGTTTAAATATATTTATGTATATGAATCATACTTAAACTAATAAACCGAATTTGAAAAAACAACCAATTGTAAAAACATATTATATAAAAACAAACATTTGATTATAACGCGTACCTAACAAATGTTGATAGGTCATAATCCTTAAAAATCAACAATAAATTTAAACGAGTTGTTCTCATCCAAATTGATTTTGCCGATTTTTCACATGACTAGACGCCATTAAAAAATAATGTTAATAGTAGATTTTAATATTGAAACTGCCTTCGTATAAAAATATAATATTATTAACCATAACAAATTATCTATTTGCAGTAGAATTGATTTTAGGAGATAAATAATTATATACCATACAAGCCTCGAATGCCAATATTATTCTAATTCTACTGAAATATATTTATGAAATTCAGATTCATTTTTAATTCATACATACTCTATTCCGGTATCCATTATGCAAGTGAAAACTTGTTCATCAGTGAATTTTTAATTTCGAAATAGATGGTTAACTACGAATGTGTCAAGATGCTACCAAGATTAAGACGTTTGGCGTAAAACGTCTTTCTTAAAAATAATAATGTAATATATCGTTAACGTCAATCGCTAAAGATTTAAAATAAATAAATAAATAACTTCATTTTACCCCCCCCCCCAAAAAAAAAAATCGATATGTTAATTTTGAGGAGAGGGGATCAAAACTTTCTAAAATGCCACTCCATTATCGAGCTTGGTTTAAAACTTGCGAATGTTTTTCTTTTGTTTGAAATCACGCGTGTACGTAACTAATGCAGACATTAAAAACTCGATCGTTGATTCAAACATGCACAATCCTTTCTTTGAACATCTAAGATGTTTCTCACACGGAGGATTTAAAACAGAAAAATAATGTACATTACTTTTGCGGAATACTTTGTATGTCGTCGAAAGATCCTTAAAAAAGTATAATTTAATTTAAAGCATCGACCACCTGTTTAAAATAATGGATTTATTAAAAAAAAAAACCTACATTGTTTACTTATTTTTTTCAGTTCTAAAATTTTATTTAAATATCAAGATAAATTTTGGCAAAAGCAAGATAAGTTAACCCTCTATTATTAAACGTTTGTAAATTGGTACAAACCTCTTTTTGTGCAGCCTGTAGGATCCAGTGCAGATAAAAGAAATGAAGAAAAAGAAGAAAATACCGCATTTTCTCTTAATATGCTTGCGATATCATCAGCTAATATGAAAATGGGATGCTTCCGATTTGCAATTAAAAATTTGATGTTTTAGAGATTTTAGATTTCACAATTAAAAATAATTTCATTATAGTATGGATTATTTATGACAAAGTAGGTTTTAGCTAGAGTGAGAAATGTGTCCTGTTAGCATTGACATTGTACACATACTTGAAACCGTCCGATACAAATATGTTCTTCATCCTGTTATGAAGTCATCACAATTAGCACATCACATTCTCGTATATAGTGATGAGCGTTTGATGCAAACAATGTTTTTGCATTCTTTGAAATAAAAAAAAAACATATTTGAAACATTGCCATTTTCTGACATTGATGTTTTCAATTCTTTAAAAAGTGCATCATTGATTAAAGGAGCGATTTCTCAATAAAAAGGCTCACTTCATATAAAACTCTCTCTCTCTCTCTCTCTCTCTGTCTGTCTGTCTCTCTCTCTCTCTCTATATATATATATATATTCCCTGAAGAAACGTATTTCGGACATTTTTGTTTTTTTTTTTACATAAGAGTCATGGTCCGAAGGCAACTGAAGGATAAGAGTTAATGAGTGAACATAATCACTGCAACAACAGCGCATTAAAAGTTAGTGATTAAAATGGGGTAGAAATAGCTTATTGGGGGGGGCGAGGGCTAAACAAGAACTTTTTTACATTGAAGACGATAAAAGTGCAGTCTACTGGAAAGTACGGAATGCAGGCAAGCAGAACAGATTTCCACAAGCATCAGTTCGAGGAAATAAGTTTTGTTAATGGAATTTGAGTTTAAATTTAGATACAGGTGACTAATGGAGAAATGTGTTGATGGTTTTTGTAGCAAGACGACGGTTATTGTGAATGTTTGGCAAACGTTGACTATACATTGAAGCTCGGTCAAAGACTTGTCGCGAAATAGTAGAACTATTTGATGAAAATCTATGGTCAATTCTATAGAAAAAGGCATGTTTTAAACAGTGCTTTTCGAGCTTAAAAATTTTGTGAGATATACATTGCAATATTTTTCATATTGAACATGTTCTAAACGTTGAATTACCAGATTGCTTCATACAAAAACTATTTCTATTCAGTTTTTAACATTGCTTTTTTTCACAGATAAAATATAGTATTTGATGCAATGTATTATCTCATGTAAGGAATGAATCATGTTTTTAAAGATTGATATTCTGACATGATAGGCACAACCTGATGCAACAATGCTTTCTATTAAACGAGAAAAATGTTTTAAGATTCGCTATTTCAGATTCAGAATGCTTGATGAAAATGCATCAAGAATTATTTTATCAAAGTATAGATAGTTTTATACAATGCCATTCATTGTTAGCTCCTGCATATGACCTTAAACTATATCCAGTGGTGAGGTCCCAGTTTGCGGCTTTGGGGAATGTAGAGGCACCTCTTAATTAATATTCCTCCCAGATATACTTTGACCTGGAGTGGTAGTATCTGTTAAGGGTTAAATAGAAACTGACTTGAAACAAAATCTATTTAAAACTAGATTCGGCATTAAATGGCCTAAAAAGGTTTGATATGCCGCAAAACAAAAAAAAACAACCAACCAACTAACATTCATTGTTATCACTATTTAAAAAAATACTGTTTCAGATCTGTTAGAAATCGTTCGATTAAAACTGTTTTTATTCTGTGAATAACGTATCATATCTGAACCATTACATTTTCCAACGAAATAGAAATTTTTGGATACAAATAGATTTTCTAGCCTAAAAAGCTCTGTTGAAAGGTACTTTTGTGACATCGTATATAAGAACAGTGTCTGATAGCTATCGGGTTTTCATCTCGGCCACCAAATATCGTGGCTAATACGAACTACCTGGATGCGGTTGCGGATAACCTTACACCAACACGCCATTGTATCAAGATGGCGACACAAGTGGAGAGTGTCATTTAACGGATGTGAAGATACTTTCTAAACATCAGAGCAGAAAACTTTAATCTACATTACATAACTCTGATGTGGTTGATTATTAAGCAGACCAAAGTTTAGCAACCCATCTTAATCAATAAAAAAGATCTCGTACATGTTCAACGGTTGGCAGTAAACATTATGGAGACACTTTCCACGTTTATTTCAAAAGAAAACTAAATTTATTTTATTTGCACAGTGAAAGATGCGCGGAGATTAATCCATTTTTATTAGGTTTCAAGTGTTTTGTTTTAGATATAGTATTGGTGTTTTTCCACAACGAACAATGTTTTGTACAGTGTTTTTAGAACATAATTGAGGCAATATAGGGTAAACCAATATACCTAAAAGCCACGATAAATATTCGTCCATTAGATGAACGCCCTTGACTTGCACAATTCCAGGAACCTCTTAGCTAAGATATAAAGTGATTTGTTCTGCCGTGGCGAAGGCAGTACATCTGTAGAGTGTCAGTTGAAAAATCGAAACGGTATGAATGAATGGATAGATTATATCTTTATTTCTATCTTAATTTGTTAACCTTTTCACTCTTTTTATTATTAATTAACTATGCCTGCATTTTTTTTTAATCTCTTTCGCTGTTTTTGTTTTTTTAAAAACATTTTCCATCCTTTTTCTCTTCTGCCTTTCAAAACTATTAGACAAAAATCCCGGCATGAACGAGATAAACTAATAACTACTAATAAAATACACAGTTGTGCTACATAGTTCAATAAAAATATAAAACTGCATAGTAAGTGGCAATCTTTAATAAACTCTTTTGCAAAGTTTCTTTCGAATGTTCTCTAAATTCTTTCTTGCTGAAGAACCGTTGCACGTCGAAATTACTACATTTTTCTTACGCCATTAAAAAAGACCGTATATTATTGCAATGATAACTGCAAGCGAGATT
This sequence comes from Euprymna scolopes, assembly GCF_053919585.1. Lineage (NCBI taxonomy): Eukaryota > Metazoa > Mollusca > Cephalopoda > Sepiida > Sepiolidae > Euprymna > Euprymna scolopes. Next base: position 135,159,274 of record NC_136483.1, on the reverse strand, counting down.
AGAACAAAAAATGCCACTTTTATAGCCTTATGTAGGATTGAAAGTTTGACATTTTTACTTTTTAAAGACAAATATCGTGAATTTATCAAAACGTTAAATAGGGACTATCTAAAGAAAGAAACAAAGATCCTAGACTATCGGTGACCATTTACGACAATCTTATACTGTTTTTATCACAAACAAACCACGCACTTCTTATTTACAATGATCAAGCACGGAAGTCGTAAGGCTCAAAAAACTCTCATAAGAAAACTCATAATAATTTAACCGAAGATAACGAAGCACAAAACATAAATAATATGCAAGTAAACTTGATGCAAGTATTAAGCATTCTGTTTAAATCGTGGCTTTTTTTCAAATATAGTAGAAACAACTTGATACAGTCTATTCTCATTCTGTGAAACATTCTGGTTCAAACACTTTTTTTATTGAGTATAATAGATTATGTTATTGAAAGTGTTTTCATTTTTACAAGCTTCGTCTTTTTGCAGGTATAATAGTGACAATTCCTTCCATGTTTTCCAAAAAAATATCATGTTTCAAACATCAATATTTAAACACATTAAAAATTGAGTGCGTTACAACTTCTATTATTCTTTACACGTCTTTTTTTATTTTTAGCGTACGAAGAAGGGATCCTGACAAGCGGGGCGAAATCTCATTAGAATACGGTTTCATTAAAAAAAACACAACGAGATTTGCGCCCATAGAAGGCGCGCTTTCTTTCACTAAATCCTGTAAACGCTTGATTATTTTGACGGTTTTATCTTTTAATCTTGAAAGTAACTCCTATAATCTAAATAGGCTTAGTAAAGAACAGAATTTAAAAAAAAAATAGAAAAAAATGACTAATACTTGTCTTGTTTCGATTATACGTGATATAAATGGTATGAATACAGGTTTGTAGATACGAACATGCGTCCATTTTTGTGTGGCATTCTAATATACTATATCATATTAAACCTAACACACACAAAAAATGTTATTTTAAACTGATGCATAACAGGCCAAAGTAAAGGCAATACATGTACGTTTAACAGCTAAAAGGAAATATTATTTCAAATGTGCGTCTAACAGACCAAAACAAACTGCTATTTCTAATTTAGTGTTAAAAGTTTGTAATCTGAAATTCTACCAAAGGATAGATAAGTTAATTGAAAGTGATTAAACGCCTTTAACTCTGGCTTAAAATCTTACTGCTGCCTTGCAGTTTTCCTGAAAAGGCTATGGAGCCTCATCCAGAAAGACAAGGCGTAGTAGCGGACACGATAGGGCGATTATTTATCTTACTGATATTACTTTCGGCCAGAAGCTGCCAATCGTCGCGGGTTTGCTCCAATGGGCATGATCATTGGAGTTTCAGAGGGTGTCAATCTGATGCGCAACAGATACTGCACCTAAACTGCGCAAGTTTGGAGCCAAGGTGGAAAGTCTTGTGGTGATGGGGTGAGACTACGCCAACAGCAAGGGATGAAGCACTGAGGCTCCAACTAGTCATCGTCAAGATTGACGGCCTGTATGATGATGACGAAACGCCTTTAAATTGGTACAAATATAATAATAATGTTAATATCCCCTATTGTTTATAATGAACTATTCCAAGTTTTCTTTGTTTTATTGTGTTTGTCTGTTAATAAGTACATATTGATAAGGAAATATTACTTTATTTATTGTGACAATTTATTGTTTATAATCTTTCATTTGAATGTATAGATATATATTTTAAAATTATTTTCAAAATCAGTTTTCCCACAAATATGTTGCTACATTTTATTTTATTTATTTTAAACCGTGTTAAATCATTAAAATAAAATAAAATTCAATTTAAATTTGAAATTATTTAAAATAATAAAAAGGCGGTGTTTTCAAAACTGTTTGAACCAAAGACGTAGAATTAATTCGATTAATGATATTATATTCGATTTTGAAGAAAATCAATTTTCTAAGACAGTTTAACGTTTTGAATTGTGTATTTTCCCATCAATACTTTTTATCTACAAGTAATTGTTTCTGCGAAAAGTGTCACCTGCATTGCTATATGCAACGGACATGCCTATCTAATACCTCTAACATCGAACTCTTTCTGTATTGGCTGTTACATGCCTACGAACATACAAGTTATAAACACATTTATAAAC
>NC_136483.1:135119636-135152136 GCF_053919585.1 Euprymna scolopes | reverse complement strand
AGAGAGAGACCTTTTACTCGTTATAGAATGTCACTAACAAAAATGGTAAAGAATTTCTGTTAATTATTATCGATATATCTATCTTTTTTTACATAGAGGTCACTACTTATCAAAGCCCAGAAGCCACTCGGGGATAAGGGTTATTGCATGTACAGTAATCAATGGGATAGTGTTGTAGTATTCGTTAGTAATGGAGATTTGATAAAGTGTCATTACTTAAGGGGGCGGTTCATCAGGAACTTTTTGTTTATGTTGGACTTGAAGACATCAAACTTGAAGTCAGGTGGGAAACAGGAAAACGGTAGATAGTGCCACAGGCGTGCAGTGCCAAGAAGGAAGCTTTGTTCATGAAATCTACGGTTTGATTTAGGCACAGATAAAGAGTGGGTAAAATTATTGACAGTGATTTCAGCTAGACAGGATTTTATCGTGAAAGATTGGCGAGGGGGGACCAGAAATTCAAGCTCAGACGAGCACATGCCATGGAAATAACCGATAACACAAAGATAGGCTCTAAACGCCTCTTTTGTGGGAGAGAGGTTGTATGGAAGAGAAAAAGGCATCCCCCACTAAGCTACGAAGTCTATTTCGTACTCTGTCGAGGCAGAATAGGCTGTTTTTAGCAGCTCCTGCCCAGATGTGGCAGCAGTACTCAATCCTTGGACGTACTTGGCTTTTATATAGATAAAAAATTGCATCGGTAGTGAGATACCTTCTACAGCGGTAGAAGGATCCCATGATTTTCCCAGCGACCTTGGCAACAGACTTTATGTACGTGTTCCATTTCAGATCAGGGGTAAAAGCTTATCAAAACATGGAGCCTCCCCTAGACGAGATCCATCCATTTCAATTGATGCCAAATAGGGATCAGTGCGTTGATGATGTAAAGATAGGAGCTTGATTTTAGATGTATTAAAAGTAACCAGCCACCTCTTCCCCCATTGTACCACGTGCTCAAGATCAGAGGAGAGCGAATCAGAGAGAACTTTGTCATTTACGGCCTTGTGTTGCCATAGATGGTCGTATCAGCAGCATAGATGTCAACGAATCATTTAAGTATGTGTTTCGGGAGATCATTGATGTCTATCAGGAAGATAGTTGGGCCCAGGATAGACCCCTGAGAGACTCCAGCATTAATACTGCGGGCCTTTGATTTCTGCCCATCAACCACTACTCTTATGAGCCTATCAGAGCGAAATGATTTAATGATTGAGAAAACATTTCCAGTTATACCGTAGCTGGAAATCTTGTGACGCTTAAAGAGTTTTGTAAGTATGGGGGGCAAGTTCTGGTTGAAGCTTTTTTAACACTATAATTAGAATGCTTTACTGGAATCAAGGTTCTTGATTAGCTTGGCGACCTCACGCACAGATATATTTATGTTGCATAGCGCGTTGTGTGTTATAGAAGGAAATACGGGGAGTTGATGGCCTTCGTCGTATAGGGTAGAATTAGCTGCAAAGTTCTTGGCAAATAGTTTGGCTTTGTCTGATGCTGACGATATGACCTCAGGTCTATTGATAATAGTTGGGATAGTTTATATAGGGAGTTATTTATTGTTTGGAGAATAAATCGGTGTGAAATGTAAAACGGATTCTAGCTGAAGATGTTTACATAAATTAGCTAAGATAAATAAACAAAATTACTTTTTAAAAAAATTAATATCGAGGTCTAAAGACCAAAATTCACGAATGAGGGGGTGGAATTAATAAATGAAGTTTGGAGAGACGGGGAAGCATTCTCAAACTACACCCATATGTTCTAGATTATGGGCGTGTTCTTTTTGCTTACACAGAGTTGGTTTTCGTCAAATAATCGTTACCGCTTCGAGAATTTTCAAATGTATTCTCGATCGGGCTCTGTGTAAAATGGAGAATGCTTCATCTGTGTAACCTCCAGTGCAGAAAATTCTCGAAGCGGTCACGATTATTTTACGAAAACCAACTCTGTGTAAGCAAAAAGAACAGACCCATAATCTAGAACTTATGGGTGTAGTTTGAGAATGCTTCCCCGTCTCTCCAAACTTCATTTATTAATTCCACCCCCTCATTCGTTAATTTTGGTCTTTAGACCTCGATATTATTTTTTTTTATCTCTTGAATCCGCTGATCTTACAGTTAAAAAGAATCGGCCGAAAGATATCTTCGTTAATTTAATTCTTTTTATACCCCCTTTTTTCATACGTTTTTCCCCCTTCATTCGGTTCAAATAATTTGAACTACATACTGGTTTTGGAGATTAAATTTTCCAGACTTTGTAGTATTTCTTATCGATTAAACGTCAAAAAAATGTCCTCAATTTCAATAATGGCATTTCCCCTAGTGCTATTAAAATCCTTCATAAAATTTTGTACCCACAAAAATCTTTTTACATATTTGAGGAAAAGGTACGACAGAAATATTCTAAAGAAATTAAACGAAGTTATTGGATTGAAGGCTTATATTACATTACTTCAATCCAAATTATCTTTCCTCCAATTCTGTTTAATTAATCACGTCTCTCCGGGTTATATCTCCAGACGGGTTGTTAAGCTTAAAGCGAGAAATGTGCGGTGAATGTATAACGAGCTTTTCTAAAAGATGAAATTATACATTTATCTGCTTGTTTGGCTTCTAAAAGAAGCAAATATCATCGGCTGTGGAGTTTTGCTTGGTCGGTTTTGTCATTTTTTGACAGAATATGCCTCTCCAATTTTATTATTGTTGGTGATAATCTACGAAAAAACCAGACTTATAAATACGAAAAGTTTTTAAGTTTTCTTATTAACAGTAAGTTTGGTTCGCGTCAGACTAGAGAAACGAATATTTTCAATTTTCCTAAATATTCTCTATCTGACACCGAGAGAGTAGTCCTTTCTCGTGGCCTTGATTTTGGCATACCTCCTTCTTTTATTAATAAAGAAGAGGTTTTTGCTGAATTTGAATTGCTATATTTACAGCTAAATAAACACGTGCCCTCTTCGTCTGACAATGTAGCATGGTTAAAAACACGTTTGGTTGACCTTGCTCATAGTTTCGTCGGTAGTTCGATTGATTCGAAATCTTTTGTGTTAAAGGTCAATCATTTTAAGGCCATTAAATCCCTGAAGTCCAATAAGGAGATTTATATTACTAAACCGGTCAAAGGATCTCGAGTCGTCATCCTTGATAATAGCAATTATATCGAGAAGATGATGACGATACTGGATGATGCCTCAAAATTTGAATATTTAGGTAACACCAAAATTAACGATAGGACACTCAAGACTGAAACAAAGTTACAGTCTCGCTTTCTACAATTTCGAAAAGCAGGTTGGTTGACTAAAGAAACTTATGATAAAATCCGACCCAACGTCCTAGGATGTATGGTTTGCCAAAAGCCCACAAAGAAAGCATTTCGCTGCGACCTATTCTTTCAAGGTAGGTTCTGCCCAACACGAATTAGCTAAATGGTTAGCTGATATTCTTACGCCTGTTCTGGGGATATACTCGGGACTCTGCATTTCCAACTCGTTTCGTTTTGCAGAATGTATTCGTGAATTTAAGGTTACGTTAAATACTGGATATTTATATTCTTATGACATATCCAGTTTATTCACAAATGTGCCTCTCGATGAAACTATCGGGATTTGTGCTGATAGTCTTTATCGCGGTTCCCTAGCTAAGCACTCACTTCCTGAGCATATATTTTTAGAGCTCATGAACTTAGGCACTAAATCTGTTGAATTTAGTTTTAATGGGAGCATGTATCGGCAAATTGATGGGGTAGCAATGGGAAGCCCCCTGTGTCCAATATTGGCCAATATATTTGTTGGATTTCAGGAGCAACTGTCGTTTGAACAGTGGCCAAAACCGATGTGCTATTTCCGTTATGTAGATGACATTTTTGCTATTTGCTCATCCTCTACGGAAGCTGTAGGGTTGCTACGGCATTTAAATTCACTTCACCCTTTGAATTTCACCATTAAAAGGGAGGTTAATGATTCATTGCCGTTCTTAGACATCTGGTTGAAGGATCTGGCATGGGTTTTCTAACCAGCGTTTATAGAAAACCCACGTTTACTGGGCAATACCTCAGCTGGGATTCGTTCTCTCCTTGAACCAGAAAGATAAATCTGGTTAAAACTCTAGTGCGTCGTGCTTTGAAAATATGTTCCACGATAAAATTAGATACGGAACTTCAAAGCGTAACCGAAATCTTATTGGCCAATGGTTATCCTCTATACATCATTCAAAAGTGTATAAAGGAGAAAACTCTTGCATTTAAAGGCAGAACATTTTTGGGCCCTCAAAAATGTCCCGTATATGCGAAACTCCCATGGATTGGCACTAAAAGCCAAGAGTTTTCACATAGAATTAGTACAGCCGTTTCTCCTTGCTATTTTGCAACTAAGGTTCGAGCAGTGTTTGGGGCTAGAAGTGCTTTCCCCTCCTTTCGAAAAGATAGTATTCCCACCACAGAATATATGGTAGTATACAAATTTCATGGTCAGTGTGAGGCTGACTACGTGGGACATACTATTCACCGATTGGGGGTGAGAATTTCCCAACATGTCCTCCCTTCAATACGTAGGCACAAACAATGGCCAACATCCAGGCGTTTACATACTCATAGTTCGGCCATTGGTGAACACTTATTAAAGTGTCAAGTCTGCTCTGGAAGTTACACAGATGAAGAATTCTCCATTTTACACAGAGCCCGCTCGAGAATACATTTGAAAATTCTCGAAACGGTCACAATTATTTTACGAAAACTAACTCTGTGTAAGCAAAAAGAACACACTCATAATCAAGAACTTATGGGTGTAGTTTGAGAATGCTTCCCCGTCTATCCAAACTTAATTTATTAATTCCACCCCCTCAATCGTTAATTTTAGTCTTTAGACCTCAATATTATTTTTTTTATCTCTTAAAAAGAATCGGCCGAAAGATATCTTCGTTAATTTTATTCTTTTTACCCCCCCCCTTTTTCATACGTTTTTGCCCCTTCATTCGGTTCAAATAATTTGAACTACATACTGGTCTTGGAGATTAGATTTTCAGACTTTGTAGTATTTCTTATCGATTAAACGTTTAAAAAAAAGTCCTCAATTTCAATAATGTCATTTCCCCCAGTGCTATTAAAATCCTTCATATATAATATATATATATATATACGTGCGTGTTTGTGTGTGTGTGGAAGATGAGAACAACATTGTTACCGGTAGTTTTGAATCCAACAAAGGAGAAACAGCATCTAACTTTCCTTTGTGGATCTAGCTGGGACTTCATTTTGGTCCGTTGCTTTGAAAAAATTGTGACTCGAGCGCTGTGTAAGGTTATAACGGTATTTCTATCCGCTAACTATTTTTTTTTTCAATTCCACTGCCGCTTTTGCGTGATGCTGGAACCACTTGTCTGTCACTTGGATTACAAATTTTTGACACAAACTCCAATGCAGATTTTCACCCACTTTGTCATGGCTACGTTTGTACTTTATTATTATTATTTTTATTATTATTATTATTATTATTATTATTATTATTATTATTATTATTATTATTACTACTACCACCCTTGAAAAAAGAAATATTAAAAAACTAGCGTGGGTACCCGGCGTTGCCCGAGTGTTTGTTTCCGGGACGGGGGGAGTTTTAAAAAATGTTATGGTAGGTAAGTAGGAAGGATCAAACCCGGAGTCATGAGTAAAAGTAGGAAAATAAAGTGTGAAAAAAAAAAAACAACAAAAAAAAAACATCTGCAACGTTAACAGTTTGGCCACCAAGAAAAGTCCATTCCAGTTGTTTAGGGAGAAAAAATAACGACTACGGTAGGTCGGCGCGAACGTGAAAATATAATGTGAATTGTCCAGCACGCTAACCATTACGCCACAGAGCACTGCAGCTTAGTTTAGTGATTTTAAATAACTTCACATGAAAGAACTACGAAGCCAAACCGGTGTTCTCTTCTCAACTCTTCCTTGTGAACGATCCCCAAACGGTGTTAAGTGGTGGCAGGGGGAGGAGGAATTTATTAGAGAGAAAATATTTGACCACTTCCATTGATCTTAACCGATTTTGGCCGTGACTTCTCAGCAGAAAAAGTATAGAAATCTAAGATTATCGAGGAATTTGAGAAATAATAAGCCTATAACACACCTCAGATATTGTTCTGCCGTTTGTGCATATTATATTTGCATGAAATATCTTGATTTTTAATCCTATTAAGGTCAAAATCCGACGAGAAAAAATGAGTTCATTTTATTTAAGAAAGAAGAAGAAGAAGAAGAAGAAGAAGAAGAAGAAGAGAGAAGAAGAGATATTGGTGTCGCTGTTGAGGCAAAACTAATAGAAATGATTTACCTTTCTTGGCCTTTTGGCTAAGATCAAAGTGTACTTCCTCTCCCTGCAGAACGCCTAACCCGCTTACAAGGGCGCCTCGATTCACTTTTGTGGAACGAGGGTAAGCACTATGTCTGCAGAGAGGTCTGTGTTCAAAGTCCGAGCGAGGGAGGCCTGAGTCAGCCCAGTCTCTTGTGTCACAGAAACGCCGAGAGATTGGCTTTCCTGGGTCGTTCGCTTGAAGGAGACGCTCCTTGGGTCCCTGTGGTTGAGAACTCGTTTCCCAATATTAAACCCAACCCTTCGGTAGAAGGTCCTCGTAGACCGAAGGGGGAGTCCAAGTTCTTCTCCGAATGCCGGACCGCTCTTAGAGCTTTGCCGGGGACCAGTGTCCTCGATCAGCCAAGGAAGGAACTGTATCGGGATTTAGTGGAGGGGACCGCGAAGGATCCACTTTGTAGGCGGATGGGATGGTCGATGAAGGTTGTCCGTTCTCAATGGTGTTGGGCGCCGGGACGGGAGATTCTGAATAACTCGGAATTCTCCCTGACTTGGCGACTGGTCCGAAATGCGCTGCCCCTCTTCGACGAATTTTTCCGGTATAAAGAACATACCAGGCGCTTCTGTCCGTGCTGTGACGAACGCGAGCCCGAAACAATCGAGCACGCGTTTTTTAGTTGCAGCCGGATACAGCCCCTTTTAAAGTACGTCGAGGGGGTAACAGCTCGCATCGATGCCGAGTGTCCGCTCGATCTCGACGTAGGAACTTTTGTGTACAACATGGAGCCGCCGTTCCCCAGGGAGGAAAGTTTGGTTTTCCTGGCGATCCTGGCAGTAGCGCGCATGGTCATTTGGATCACGCGCCTCAAGTTGGTCCGCGTAGGGACATCTGTTCCGGATCGGGATCTGATTGTTTACTTTAAACATCTGCTTAAAGTAAAGATCAGATGCGATTGGAAGAGGTTGCCTAGAGTGGAGTTTGACAAGAGGTGGGTGCACAGCACTAGTTTGTGCATCCGTCGAGGAGCCAAGTTTCAATACGTGTTCCCTCCTTAGGCATGGCATGGGCGGTGCTGGGTCCTACGGAACTCATCCCGCCTAGGTTAGCATAAGTTCAGTAAAGTAACTCTTGACTGGTGGTACAAATGAGATCCTGTCCCTGATTTTATTTTTTGGTATTAGAGAACCTCTAAGTCTGCCCAACCCCTCTGCTCCTCATGTTTATTTTCTGATGCCCCCGGTCCCCCCCCTACTCAGAGGTCACCTTCCTACCCCCTCCATCCGTTGCTTTAATTTCTCCCACCTCTATTAAGGCCATTTCCCCAAACCCATTAGGGATGCCCTGCTTGTTTTCGGTTCCCCGGAAAACAGTGGGAAATCTAACCACATAGAATAGTACAGGGGGGGTCTTACTAACAACACATTAGTAGTTTTTTCCCTTATTTTTTGAAATGAACATTTTTATTAGTTTATTCCCACTCCACGAACATTTTATTCCAAATTAATTCAAGAACTCTTTCTAATGAAATCGAACTTTATTTTCTCACACATGCACATACAAAAAAAAAAAAAAAAAAAAAAATGCACACACAACACACAGATAAGATTTTACAAATTGTACATAAGTTATTTTTTTACACTGAACGCTGGGGTATTAGTTAGATTACGATCCACAGAGTGATTGAGGTATTTTGGTAAATGTTGCCAGTCAAGAGTAAGACTTCAAAGTCTCATCTGTTAGATAGTCAAAAAGACCCTGTACCCTCCCCCTCCCAATTTCTTATAGGGCCTTGTGCCTAATTTTGTTGTGTTAATTTGTGTTTTTATAATTTAATATTGTAAATTCATTTTTTGACTTCAATAAAATAAATAAATAAGATCAAAATGTAGTATCTGTTCTTACAGCTTACGAAACTTTTGCTCTTCCGATTGTCCAAGAAGGGATCTGCCACCGGGCTTTTTAGCCAGGTTAAGGCATTCACTTGTCCACAAGGACCAGACCCCCTCCTTTGGGGAGCCAGGACCTTGTTGTTAGTCTAAGGTTTTAGTTTTAAGTAGATTTAAGTTCTTCTTTTCTCCCTCTCTCTGGGAGGAATGTCTACTTCTCCCTCTTAATTAACTAGCGGCACTCTGACCCGCTAGTCTTTGTCTTCCTTCGCTGCTCTCCCGTTGGATCGAGCAGACCGGGTCTCTTTGTCGCTTCCTGTTGGGGTTGTTTGTGGGAAGGGTTTTGGGGTTAATACCTTCGTTTTTGCCTTCTCTCTGGGCAAAGATGCCTTTCCCTCTCTCCTCTTAATTGCGACGCGGCACTCTGACCCGCTAGCCACCACTGCGTCTTACTTCTCTGCTCTCCCCCCGCAAGGGGGGATTGAGCTGACTAACCTGACTTCCCCGCAAGGGGAGGTCAAACATCTTTCTCTCTTCGCCCCTGGCCACCCATCCCATTTGTCCCCCGTACTATTTTATTTTTTCCTCCCTCCCAGGCCTGGTCTGCATCAGCGACCAACACTCCCTCCACGATGCCGAGCAGGCGGGGATCACCACCCCAAATGCGGAGCATCTCTCCCCCTGAAGAATCCCCGGATAAGGGAGTAAAATCCCTGCCCCGGGCAGCTGAAGAAGAGAAACCAGCCATGATGTCAGGCAGCAAGGTAGGGCCGCAGCCCGCGGCGACCTTGGAAGAAATGGGCGGGGTAGGGCCGCAGCCCGCGGCGACCCCAGACAACAAGGCAGGAGCCTCCACAAAGACTCCCCACGAGGGCAGCGCCACCAATCAACGCGCGGCCAATGCTGAAGAGGCAGTAAAGGCTACGGATTCTGGGCCAGTCACTTTCCAATGCTCAGAAACCAGCCAAGAGATAGCCGGGAAGGTCTCCCCCGATCCCCTAAAGGGCAGCTCCCCGACAGCAGAAGAGCAACAGATAGACGATACAATCACGTCTATCAAAGCTCTCTTTGAGCAGGCTAACAACATCCCGCCCTGCAACACCGGGGACCCGGAAAAGGGAACACCACCCCCAGCCACTCCTTCAACATCTTCCAGCGGGGGTGCATCCTCCGGAGGGGAGACACCTTCAAGTCCAGGAGTAAGCCCAAGCCAGCAACCACCCAAGAAGAAGGGCAAAACCAACACGGCCACCAAGGTAGCGGAGGACTGGCCGGCGTTGGGCTCCGGCAGCAAAACATCCAAGGAATGGCCAGCCCTGAACGCCAGTAAGGTCCTCCACAAGGACGGAAGTCCCATACCCGGGAAGGAGGAAGGGAATTTTCAAGCAAAGAACGGAGAGAGCGGTTCCCAAGGTGAGGAAAAGAAGGCTTGGGGCCCACAGCAAAAGCAACTTTCTCCACAAGACTACAGGGACCTGTTTGAAACAACCTTTAAAGACTACACGGAAGGGAACATAATAAAACCCCTTCCGGGAGCAGTGGAGGAGCTTCAACATCGCGTCATCTCGTTCGTAACGGCGGACACCAGAAGTAGAAGCCTCACTGGGGTCGGCCAGGAGACAATGACGCAGCTCCTCCAGGATTTAAAGGTCCCTGCAAGTTACATAGTCCGTAGGAGCTTTGCCAAATGGGAGTTGCTGCTGCCTGACAAGGGAGAAGCGGAAAGGCTGTCCAGATCAAACATCACCTGGAAGCACTTGGCACTCAAGCCGGAATACCAAGGGAAAAGAAGGACGACGGTGTCAGTGTTGGGAGTCCCCTGCTATCTGGGAGCTAAACAGCTGGGCGCCGTTCTAAGCCAGTACGGGGACGTGGAGGCCATCTGGCCAGTGAAAGGTCCACGCAACCTTATGACAGGGAACTACAAGCTATCTATGAGTGTGGATCTGGACAGCTTCGAGAAAATCCCCGCAGTCCTGAAATACGGGGATTGGACGCTTTCCGTCATTGTGGAAGGAAGGCGACCACATTGCTGGCACTGCCTAAAGCAAGACCACATGGCAAAGGATTGCCCTAAAAGACCAGCAGTAGGACCACCGAAGCAACAGCCCCCTCAACAACCAGCAACATCAGCAGTACCAGCGAGCCACGATGAAGAAGAGGGGTGGAGCAAGGTGGTCCGAAGAAACAGACCAGCAAAACCAGTTAACGACAGCACAAAACAGAATCAAAAAGAACATTTCAACAAGCCAAGCACATCGAATAGCAACATCAACAAACACAACACAGACACCACAAGGAAAAACACCCCTGGCACAAACAACACAAACAAAAAGATAGCAGACACCAACACCATAGAAAACAAAAGCACCACAAACACCGACACCAACATTGCAAACACAGACAACAAAACAACAGTCGCAAACAACAAACACACAACAAACAAAAACATCCCGGCAAAAATCGCGAACCACCCAGAAAAGGCCTCTAAGGCAGAGGAGATGGAAGTACAAACCTCCTCCGCCAAGAGGAAGCTACCAGCGTCTCCGACTGAATCGGAGGGGGAAGCAGTGTTGTCAGAACGAGAGGAGGGGGACAACACTGGGGATAAACCAGCAAGGAGGAAGGGGAGGAAAAGCAGTAAAAGGAAGAGGGAAGCGGCACAGGCAGAGGAGATTACCATCGAGCAATCGACTCCTCAGGAGACGCCAAAGCCAAACCCCTCCTCTAATAACACCAATACACCAAACCCTCCTCCCTCCTCAAAACTGAGCAAGCCTAAACCCGTCAGAACAGAGAGGACTAAGAAACTCCCTTTCCTGCCGGGGGACAGGATCTGCGAACTGGATTCGCATCTACCAATTCCGGACCTCAAGGGTCAACAAAAGGTCCGGTATAACCAATTAAAGAACTTTGCCCACGTCGGGGGCGATAGTGTTGCCGACCCGACCAACTTCAAGGACGTTCCCTTGTTGACCACGTTTATCAGGGCCAACAAGGATGCCCGAACTGAAGCCCTTTGGGCAATGATCAACGAAGCGAAGGTTGCTATCCCTGGCCAGCAGTTGGTGGATGAGGAGCATCCTTCGCTAAAGAACTTATTAGTTAAGTGTGAGGGTAGAATCCCTCTGTACATACACCCCTCCTTTTACAGGGCACTCAAGCTAACCTTCCCCCTGGACGTGGGAGGCGTGGCCAAGGATGGAGTACCCTCGACTGATCTACTTACCGGGAGCCTCGGCCAGGCCTGCCACGTCCTTACTGCCGAGGATTTCAGACCCGTCTGCGACAGTGCTTAAGGTAGGTGATCATGTCTTTAAACTTGGCTACATTTAATGTGAGGGGCATCAGGTGTCGAAGCAAGGCCGCGCGCGTTGTGAGAGACCTGGTGTCCCTTAAGGTAGATATCGCCGCTATCCAGGAGACCCACTTTGTTTGTGACGGGGATTGTCAGGTGCTGGTAAACGATTACGATGTTTACTCAGCATATGGCAATACCTATAGTCGTGGAATCTCCTTGCTAGTGAAACGCACCCTGTCAGCGTCGGTGAATGTTGTTCACGCAGGCGAGGACGGGCGGGCGCTTGTTGTTGATGTTGCTGTTAATTGTAGTGCTTTTCGGATTGTTGCTGTTTATGCTCCCAATGCTGCTGTAGAGAGGGCAACCTTTTTTCGACGGTTGGAGGGCTTCTTAGTGGATCCGGAACGGTTAGTTTTAATGGGTGATTGGAATGCAATCCTTGATCCCAGTATAGATAAGGTCGGGGGGGAGCTAGTGGGTCGGCGTGGTGTGACAGCACTCTGTCTGACCTGATGGCTTCGTGCGATCTCGTCGACAGATTTCGTCTTGATAATCCAGGGCGGGAGATGTGGACGTGGCATTCTGTAGTGCCTTCCCATCCAAGTACTTACTTGGATCGGATGTTAGTTAGAAGAGGCGACATAGACTTCCTATCTTGCCCCACGTTCCACTTGCTAGGACACTCGGACCATAAACTCGTTATGGCCCGTTTGAACTTAAGTGCTAGGCCTAAACTGGCCGGATACTGGAAGTTCAACAGCTCCTTGTTGGAGCTGGAGGACTACCGGTTGAAGGTCACTGAGCTAATTCAGCGGGCTTTAGTGGGGGCGGTTACAGGGAGTAAGTGGTGGGTTAGTCTTAAAGCCAAAATTAGGCGCTTCTCTGTCAAGTATAGCCAACGCCTCGCGTTAGATAAGGCTGAGGCAAAGAAGCGCTTAGAGGATAAGCTTACCCGGGCGGTGGAAGGGGGGGGATCCCCTAGAGTTAGCACTAGCTAAACAAGATCTCAACCGCTTGGCTAGCGAGTGGTACGAAGGTCAAGTAGTTAGGGCTAGGTTAAACAAAGTTTCTAACGAGGCTGTGAATGTTGACGCTGTTGAGCGTAAGGCTGCTTTAAGGCGCGGTTCGGATGGGTACATTCGTAAAGTACATAACCTGGAAGGACACGCTTTAGTATCGACTCGGGAGATCTGCGAGGGGTTTCGGGAGCATCTATCGGTGCGCTTCACCCAACTACCCAGGCTCAGGGTTGATGAGTTTGGCAGCTATTTGGCTGACTCGCCCCGCCTCACGGAGGCTCGAGCGGCTAGCTGTGATGGTCTTATTACTGAACATGAGGTCATTACTGCGTTGAAGCAGGTCGGCTATAACAAATCTCCGGGACTTGATGGTTTACCCTACGAGTTTTACTTGAAGCTGTCGCCCATGTTGGTCCCTCTTCTGAAGGATATGTTCAACCATTGGTTTGCCCAGGGCTCCATCCCTGGACAGGTGACCAAGGGTGTGATCACATTGCTGAGGAAAGGTCAACGGCATGGTGGGAGGGAAAACTTTGATGATTTCAGGCCCTTGACTCTGCTAAACACAGAGTTAAAGATTTTGGCAAAGATTCTTGCGAATCGCTTGCAGGTTGTCATCATTGACTTGATCGAACCAGACCAGACTTATGCTGTGAAGGGGAGATCGATTCAAGACAACTTGCATTTGATACGCTCGATCATAGAGGGGATAGAAGACGACGCTGAGGCTGCGCTGATCAGTTTGGATCAGTCCAAGGCATTCGATAGGGTCGACCATCGGTTCCTAGGATCTGTGTTAGAGGCCGCCGGATTTAATCCGGACTTCCGCAAGTGGATCTTTGTTCTGTATGACAGGCCAACGGTGGCGGTGCAGATCAACGGTAAGCTATCGGAGTCATTTGCTGTCTCTCGGTCGGTGCGACAGGGTTGTCCGCTGTCGCCTCTGCTGTATGTCCTGGCGTTGGAACCCCTCCTTCGCAAGTTAAGGGACGAGGCGGCTACACCAGTCCTGCGCGGAATAGCTCTCCCTGGAGGCACACGAGCCAGGGTTTCCGCGTTCGCCGATGATATCACCGTGTTCGTGTCTTGCCACACGGACGTTCAAGCGGTGGTCGAGGTGCTCGCTCGATACGAAGAAGTAACAGGGGCCATCTTCAACCGTAGCAAGTCTGTTGGCCTGCAGTTGGGGGCCTGGACCGGGGTAAACTCGCTTCCAGGTATTTTCAGCTGGACCGATGGACCGGTCCGTATTCTCGGCGTTTGGTTTGGACCGGGACTTCAGCTGGAAAAGAATTGGTCGGAAGTACAGTCTAAGGTCAAATCGTCAGTAAAGACTTGGATTGGAAGGAAATTGTCCTTGAAGGGTCGGGCGGAGGCGTGTGCTACATACGTCTTTCCGCTCATCCTTTACCGTTTGTCTGTACTTCCTCTCCCTGCAGAACGACTAACCCGCTTACAAGGGCGCCTCGATTCACTTTTGTGGAACGAGGGTAAGCATTATGTCTGCAGAGAGGTCTGTGTTCAACGTCCGAGCGAGGGAGGCCTGAGTCAGCCCAGTCTCTTGTGTCACAGAAACGCCGAGAGATTGGCTTTCCTGGGTCGTTCGCTTGAAGGAGACGCTCCTTGGGTCCCTGTGGTTGAGAACTCGTTTCCCAATCTCAAACCCAACCCTTCGGTAGAAGGTCGTCGTAGACCGAAGGGGGAGTCCAAGTTCTTCTCCGAATGCCGGACCGCTCTTAGAGCTTTGCCGGGGACCAGTGTCCTCGATCAGCCAAGGAAGAAACTTTATCGGGATTTAGTGGAGGGGACCGCGAAGGATCCACTTTGTAGGCGGATGGGATGGTCGATGGAGGTTGTCCGTTCTCAGTGGTGTTGGGCGCCGGGACGGGAGATTCTGAATAACTCGGAATTCTCCCTGACTTGGCGACTGGTCCGAAATGCGCTGCCCCTCTTCGACGAACTTTTCCGGTATAAAGAACATACCAAGCGCTTCTGTCCGTGCTGTGACGAACGCGAGCCCGAAACTATCGAGCACGCATTTTTTAGTTGCAGCCGGATACAGCCCTTATTAAAGTACGTCGAGGGGGTAGCAGCTCGCATCGATGCCGAGTGTCCGCCCGATCTCGACGTTGGAAGTTTTGTGTACAACATGGAGCCGCCGTTCCCCAGGGAGGAAAGTTTGGTTTTCCTGGCGATCCTAGCAGTAGCGCGCATTGTCATTTGGATCCCGCGCCTCAAGTTGGTCCGCGAAGGGACATCTGTTCCGGATCGGGGTCTGATCGTTTACTTTAAACATTTGCTTAAAGTAAAGATCAGATGCGATTGGAAGAGGTTGCCTAGAGTGGAATTTGACAAGAGGTGGGTGCACAGCACTAGTTTGTGCATCCGTCGAGGAGCCAAGTTTGAGTACGTGTTCCCTCCTTGAGCATGGCACGGGCGGTGCTGGGTCCTGCGGAACCCATCCCGCTTAAGTTTAGCATAAATTAATTAAAGAGACTCTTGACTGGTGGTATAAACGAGATCCCGCTCCTGTTATCATTTTTGGTACTAGAGAACCTCTGAGTCCACCCACTCCCCAATCACCTAATTTTATTTTGGATGTAATCCTGGTCTTCCCCCATTACTCAGAGGACACCAATCCTCCCCTCCTCCCATAAATTTCTTTTCTCCTATTAAGGCTCTACCCCAACCCCTCATAGGGATCTTCCTGCTTGTTTTCGGTCTCCCGGAAAACAGTGGGGGGTCTAATCGCTAGAGTAGTACAGGGGGGGTCAATACTAACAAACCAAGTAGGCTGTATCTTTTATGTTTACATTGGACTTTTTTCACTAGCTTGCCCCACTCCACGTGCTTTTAATAACCTGATTACTGTATATAATGTTATAAATTGGAACTCTTTTTGTCATCTCACAAATGCACACACTCACCTTATTGTTTATTAAATATTTAAAAAAAAAAAAAAAAAAAAATGCATACACAGACATACAGATAAGTTTTTACCAATTGTACATATGTTTTCTTTTATCCGAAACGCTGGGGATATATTAGTTAGATTAGAATCCACAGAGTGAATGAGGTATTGTGGTAAATGTTGCCAGTCAAGAGTGAGACTTCAAAGTCCATTTTATCAATTATCAATAGTCACAAAGACCCTGAACCCTCCCCTCCCCAATTTCTTATAGGGCATTGTGCCTAATTTTGTTGTTTGATTCTTTTGTTTTATAATTTTACATTGTATTTTCAAATTTTGACAACAATAAAATAAATAAATAAGATCAAAGTGTAGTATCTGTTCCGGCAGATACTGCACTTAAGATAATTTGTACCAGTCAATGGAGGGGAAACCCTCTATACTGGGACAATTATTATTTTTGGTAACCAGAGTGACCCCTTTTAGGGGAGCTGGTTTTTACCTCACATTAAAAACGGCCTTGTGCCTAATTTGCTCGGTGGGGGAGCAAATAAACACCATCTGTTCCGGCAGATGCTGCACTTAGGATAATTTGTACCAGTCAATGGAGGGGAAACCCTCTATACTGGGACAATTATTATTTTTGGTAACCAGAGTGCCCCCTTTCTGCCTACTTTTAGGGGAGCTGGTTTTTACCTCACATTAAAAACGGCCTTGTGCCTAATTTGCTCAGTGGGGGAGCAAATAAACACCATCTGTTCCGGCAGATGCTGCACTTAAGATAATTTGTACCAGTCAATGGAGGGGAAACCCTCTATACTGGGACAATTATTATTTTTGGTAACCAGAGTGCCCCCTTTTTGCCTACTTTTAGGGGAGCTGGTTTTAACCTCACATTAAAAACGGCCTTGTGCCTAATTTGCTCAGTGGGGGAGCAAATAAATACCATCTGTTCCGGCAGATGCTGCAAGCAAAGACCATATGTGGGGGCAACCCCACATATAAGACCTTGGTCAATGTAGGGGCAACCCTTCATACCAATTGTCACTATCCAGCTCCCCTACTCCCCGGGGAGTTGGTCCCCATTTCCCCTTCACTCCTCACTTTAAAAATCGGCCTTGTGCCTAATTTGCTCGGTGGGGGAGCAAATAAATACCATCTGTTCCGGCAGATGCTGCACTTAAGATAATTTGTACCAGTCAATGGAGGGGAAACCCTCTATACTGGGACAATTATTATTTTTGGTAACCAGAGTGCCCCCTTTTTGCCTACTTTTAGGGGAGCTGGTTTTAACCTCACATTAAAAACGGCCTTGTGCCTAATTTGCTCTGTGGGGGAGCAAATAAACACCATCTATTCCGGCAGATACTGCAAGCTATGACTAGCTATGACTAGCAAAGACCAGATGCCTGACCTTTAACCAGCTCCCATTTCCCACCTCTCGGGAGCTGGTCCCCTTTTTCCCTTCCCCCTCCCTTCACTCATCACATTAAAAATTGGCCTTGTGTCTAATTTGCTCGGTGGGGGAGCAAATAAATACCATCTGTTCCGGCAGATACTGCAAGCTATGACTGGCTATGACTAGCTATGACTAGCAAAGACCGGATGTGGGGGCAACCCCACATGCCTGACCATTAACCAGCTCCCATTTCCCACCTCTCGGGAGCTGGTCCCCTTTTTCCCTTCCCCCTCCCTCCACTCCTCACATTAAAAATCGGCCTTGTGCCTAATTTGCTCGGTGGGGGAGCAAATAAATACCATCTGTTCCGGCAGATGCTGCAAGCTATGACTAGCTATGACTAGCAAAGACCAGATGTGGGGACGGCCCCACATGCCTGACCTTTAACCAGCTCCCATTTCCCACCTCTCGGGAGCTGGTCCCCTTTTTCCCTTCCCCCTCCCTTCACTCCTCACATTAAAAATCGGCCTTGTGCCTAATTTGCTCGGTGGGGGAGCAAATAAATACCATCTGTTCTTCGGGTGCTACATTTCAATTTCTTCTCTCTCAGTGGAAGAGAAATCCTTTACGACTAAGACAATTTTTTCTCCACGTTAAAAAAACGACCCTGGTGTTTAAATCTGTCCCGTGGGGAGGCCTTGTGAATAGGTACTATGTTTAATGTAACAAAGTTTTACTATTAAAAAAGTAACTGGAAAAAGTTATTTCTGATTTAATTACAAAATGCCCTGGAAGTGTTACTCCTGATTAATTATACAATGGCCTGGAAAATGTCCGTTCTGATTATTTTTTTTGTTTACTTGCCTCCCCACGAGGGCGGAAGTGGACATTAGTTCGGTTAAAAATTTAGTGGGAAACCAGCTCTCTGGTCAGTAACAAAAATAAGAATTGTATCAGTAATGAAGGATTTCTCCTCCATTAGCCAAGACCCAAAAAATGGGGAGATTTAAGTCACTGGAATGCTGAAACTGATAGTACACTCAGACATTCATGTTGAAGCAATGGTTATCTAATCTCTAACCGTCTTAATGTTTTTATGTATTACCTTCGAAAAGCTACTGAAACAGTTTCTGAGTTAAACATTACTTTATTTCAAGTATATTTTAAGCAGTTGGTTACGGAATATAAAGGCAGTCCCGGAAATTAATCAAACCGTTTACGATTTCAACATTACTTTATTTCATGTATATTTTTAACAGTGGGTGGGGGATATTACATCAGTCCGGAAAAATGGGTGAACCCGTTTACGCATTACACATTGCTTTATTTAATGTATATTTTTAACATTAGGGTGGGAAATGTGAAGTCGGTTTCGGAAATGGTTGAAACCACTTACGTCTTGGACATTACTTTATTTCATGTATATTTTAACAGTAGGATGGGAGATAAGAAGTCGGTCCCGGAAATGGCTGAAAAGTTTACGATTAATACATTACTTTATTTCATGTATATTTTTAACAGTGGGTGGGGATTATGAGTCGGTCCCGGGAATGGCTGAAACAGTTTACTATTTAGACGTTACATTATTTCATGTATATTTTTAGCAGTGGGTTTGGGATATAAAGTCAGTCCCGGAAATGACTGAAACAGTTTACGATTTAAACATTACTTTATTTCATGTATATTTTTAACAGTGGGTTGGTGATATCAAGTCAGTATCGGAAATGGCTGACACAGTTTACTATTTAGACATTACATTATTTCATGTATACTTTTAGTAGTGTTTTTGGTATATAAAGTCGGTCCCGGAAATGGCTAAAACAGTTTATTTTTTAGACATTACATTATTTCATGTATATTTTTAGCAATGGGGTTGGGATGTATAGTCGGTCCCGGAACTGGCTGAATCAGTTTACTATTTAGACATTACATTATTTCATGTATATTTTTAGCAATAGGTTTGGGATATAAAGTCGGTCCCGGAAATGGCTGAAACAGTTTACTATTTAGACATTACATTATTTCATGTACATTTTTAGCAATGGGTTTGGGATATAAAGTCAGTTCCGGAAATGGCTGAAACAGTTTACTATTTAGACATTACATTATTTCATGTATATTTTTAGCAGTGGGTTTGGGATATGAAGTCAGTCCCGGAAATGGCTGAAACACTTTACTATTTAGATATTACATAGTTTCATGTATAGTTGTAGTAGTGGGATGGGGATATAAAGTCAGTCCCAGAAATAGCTGAAGCAGTTTACGATGAAAACATTACTTTATTTAATGTATATTTGCAACAGTGGGGTGGCGAACATGAAGTCAGTCCAGGGATTGAATGAGATGCGCAAATATATACTATGAAAGCGTCGCCCAGTATTGAATGAGATAGGTGGAACACATATAATAGCAAAATACCCAGCGTCGCCCGGGATGGAATGAGATAGGTGAACGATATATATTAGCAGAATATGCGGCGTCACCCGCGATTGGATTAGATAGGTGAGACTTATATAGTATGAGAATACACAGAATTTATTTATTCGTTTGTAATGAAATAATCAGCCAAGCCAATATATCGAAGTTATTATTTAAGTAAGAGGGAGCGACATAGTGGGTTAAAGTTATGAAAATTATTGTCGAAATTAGTAACATATCCAAGAATTATAAAAAAAATTATGAAATGTGAGTTACTTGATTGGTGTGCTTGTAATGATATAATAAGCCCAGACAATATATCAAATATATTATATTTGTAGGAGGGAGAGGCATAATGTGGGTTTTTAATTATAAAAAATTATTGTCTAAATTAGTAACATATCCAGAATTATGAACAAAGATTAAATGTGAATTAATCGAGTGTGTGTTTATAATAAAATAGTCAGCCCAGGAAATATATCAAAGTAATTATGTAAGTAAAAGAGGGCGTTAAGGATGGTTTAAATTATGAAAAATAATTGTCAAAATTAGTAACATATCCAAGAATTATGAAAAATGATAATATGTTATTTAATGCATTAATGTGTTTGCAATGAAATAATCAACCAGACAATATATCAAAATTTTTATTTTAGTAAGTGGGGCGATGATGTGGGTTAAAATGATGGAAAATGATTGTCGGCATAAGTAACATATCCAAGAATTATGAAAAATGACGAAATGTGAGTTATTTGGTGTATTTGAAATGAAATAATCATCCCAGATAATATATCAAAGTTATTATGTTTGTAGTGGGTGGTTGATAATGTGAGTTAAAAATATTAAAAATAATTGTCGAAATGTGTAACATATCAAAGAATTAAGAAAAATGATGAAGTGTAAGTTAATTGATAGTTATGTTTTTTTATGAAATAATCAGCCCAGAAAATATATCAAGTAATTTTTTAGTAAGAGATGGCGACGAGGATGGTTTAAATTATAAAAAAATATTGTCGAAATTAGTAAGATATCGAATAATTACGAAAAATGACGAAATGTAATTTAATTGATTGGTGTGTTTATAATAAAATAATCAGTCTAGACAATATATCAAAGTTATTATATAAGTAAAGGGGAAGAAGATAAGGAGGGCTTACATTATGAAAAATTATTGTCGTAATAAGTAACATATCCAAGAATTGCGAAAAAATTATGAAATATTAGTTAATTGATTGGTGTGTTTTTACGGAAATAATCAGCCTAAACAATATATCAAAGTTATTATTTAGTAAAGAGGGAAGGGCGAAAATGTGGGTTAAAATTATGAAAAATGATTGTTGAAATAAGTAATATATCCAATAATTATTAAAAATGATTAAATTCGATTTCATACATTAGTGTGTTTGTAATAAAATAATAAGCCCAGACAATATTTCAAAGTTATTTTTTTTATTAAGAGAGGGCGATAATGTGGGTATAAATTATGAAAAATGATTGTCGAAATTAGTAACATACCCAAGGATTATGAAAAATGATGAAATTGAGGTTAATTGATTACTGTGTGTGTAATGAAATAATCAGCCCCGCAAATGTATGAAAGTTATTATTTTAGAAGGTTGGGCGACAACGTTGGTTTAAATTTTAAAAAAAATATTGTCGAAATTAGTAACATATCCAAGAATTACGAAAAATGATGAAATGTGGGTTGATTGATGTAGTTATTTGTAATGAAATAATCAGCATAGAAAATATATCAAAGTTATCATTTTAGTAAGGGGTGTGATATGATGAAAAATTATTGCTAAAATTAGTACTATATCCAAGAATTATAAAAATAAAAATGATGAAATGTGAGTTAATTAATAGTTGTGTTTTTTTATAAAATAATCAGCCGACACAATATATCAAATTAACTATTTTAGTAAAGGGAGAGGCGATAATGTGGGTCGAAATTATGCAAAATTATTGTCGAACATAGTAACATATTCAATAATTATGAAAAATGATAAAATATGAGTTAATTGAACGGTGTGTTTGTAATGAAATAATCGGTCCATGAAATATATCAAAATTATTATTTCAGTAAGGAGGCAGTACAGTTTTAATAATAATAATAATAAAAAAACTAGAATATGATTGTGCCTTCATTCATGCTGAATAGAACGCTCACATCATGCTTAGCAACAATATATTGCATATGAAAAACTGCTGTGGAATTTCTACAGGTCTCGCTAGTTATTATTATTATTATTATTATTATTATTATTATTATTATTATTATTATTCATTAAAAATTCTCAGTCTCTCTTTTTATTTTTAGTTAATCCTAAGTGATATTAACCGGTGAGTGACAACAAAACACCTCAGATTATCAGTATAGTATAGTATCAATATATTTCTACCCCTCGATAATCATTTTAAATGAGTTTACGCGATCGCAACTGCTGCTGACCATTAAGTTTTTTTTTTCTGACAACACTATTAGCCTTCTCTTGAATTTGCGTCTAATAGACATCTCAGTCTCCTAATAATGTTCGCCCTATTCTTGGGTCTGTCTCTCCTGCCTTTGTCTTTCTATCCTCCTTGACCATTCAAGACGAATTTGTGCGGTGTCGGCAGAAACTGATTCTATTACTTTTGAGGGAGAGTACAGTTTCACCTCCCTTAAGTTTAGGTGGCCATAGCCTTTCTAAGGTTTTCTTTATTTATATTGTAACTTCCATATGGTTGGTTAAGTTTCGCAGTTCATGCGACATGGTTTCGGCATGCAAGTATTTCACTTATGATTTCAGCGGTTTAAATCATTGCCGCCCTTCGGATGATTTCAGTCTTCCCTTTAATTCCAATTTCTCGCGGGTTTTATTTCAGATTTTTCGGAACTCAATCTAATACACCTATGATTATTGGTATTCTACTGACTTCTTGCATCCTCTCATCATTAATCCAAACTTGACTATTCTTCTCTGTTTATAATGTTATGTAGAATTAGCAACAAATTTAATGAAATCTTAATGGTTATGTGAGGATTATTAGCACCAACTAGTAACCAAGTCATTTTACATAGATTTGTGCAGTGTTCGCACTCATAGCTAGCGAAATTACTGACTAATGCTAAACAGAAAAGTATATATATATATATACATATATATGTATGCATATATATATATATATATATATATATATATATATATATATATTAGAACAAAGAATAAATAAAATATCTTTTAAAACACCTTTAAAAAGTTAAAAACATTTAATTTTCAAAAAAATTCTGTAGAAATATGTATACAAATGTACACATACAATTATATAAATATATATATATATATATATATATATATATATATATATATATATTTTATTATTCAATTTTCACCCCAAACAAGGCACAGTGCCACTTTGAAGCAGGGGGCTACTATTAGGGAATTAATTAGCGGGGTCATTATGAAGGGAGATGAGTAGAAAGATGTTTGTTAACATTACACTTGAACTTCTGCATATCATTGCAGTTGGGAAAGCAGAATCCCGGAAGGGAGTTACAAAGACCCGCAGTTCTGGGGAAGAAACTATTGGAGTAAAAGGCTTTCTTGCACCTAGGGATCTCTACTGTAAAGGGATGAGACTTAGTAGCTTGTCGGGTTTGTCGGGGGTAGTTACGTCGGGGAGGTACAAGTGTTTGC
Source organism: Euprymna scolopes (assembly GCF_053919585.1). NCBI lineage: Eukaryota > Metazoa > Mollusca > Cephalopoda > Sepiida > Sepiolidae > Euprymna > Euprymna scolopes. The sequence goes on along the minus strand of NC_136483.1, from coordinate 135,129,223 downwards.
AGTTCGTCAGAGCATTCACCATTAAAGTATTTGTAGAACAGGCAGAGGGATGCAACATCTCGTCGATGGGACAGAGGTTGAAGCCTAGATGACAGTTCAGGACCTATCAGGTTGGCGACTCTTTTTTGAACCCTGTCCAGAAGCGAGAGACAAGCAGCAGATGCACCAGCCCAGATGTGACAACAGTACTCCATACATGGGCGAATGGTTGCCTTATAGAGGTATAGGATACTGGCAGGCGTAAGTAGTTTTCTAGCACGGTAGAGGGAGCCAACCTTCCTTGCAGCAGCCTTGGCAATGCTCTCAATGTATCTATTCCAGTTCATATTCCCTGTAAACGTTAAGCCGAGGAGTCTAAAAGAAGTACTTTCAGGTAATGTGCTCTTGGCCATTGCTATTGGTGGTAGAGAAGGTTTCTTGTAGTTATTGAAGGAAACAAGCTTAGTCTTAGCAGCATTGAATGTGACCAACCATTTTTGTCCCCATTCCACTACGGATTGGAGGTCGTCCTCTAGTGTTTCTGCCATTTCCTTGGATATGTGTTCATTTGTTTTCCCCTCATATCTGTTATAGAGAGTGGTGTCATCGGCAAATATACCCATCTCCGAAACAATATTATCAGGGAGGTCGTTTATGAATATCAGGAATAATAGAGGTTCAAGGATAGACCCCTGAGGTACTCCTGCATTTATGTCATATTGTTTGGATGTATGTCCGTCGAGGACAACTTTGATTTTTCTATTACTTAAGAAGGATTTAATTACATTATGAATTCTTCCAGTGATTCCATATGATCTAATTTTCCTTAGGAGACCATCGTGCCATACCCTGTCAAAAGCCTTAGATATATCAAGGGCCACCGCTCTACCCTCCCCTGTTTTATCCAATGAACGGTATATACGTTCATAAACTACAGTTAAGATATCTGCTGTTGAACGGGCTTGCCTGAATCCATATTGTTTGTCAGTCAGGAGTTTAGCAGCTGTTAGGTGCTGGACTCTGGGCTTGATTAACTAAGGACTCAAATATTTTGGCGAAAAGCGGGAGGAGGCTAATGGGGCGATAATTTAGTGGGTCAGTTCTTTCACCAGAATTCTTGAAGACTGGTACCACAGAGGCGGTTTTCCAGCAGTCGGGAAAACAAGATTCGTTAAGGCATTTATTGTAAAGTTTGGACAGAACTGGAGCAACCTCGGCAGAGCATTTTTTTAATAGCACAGCCGGGATGAGATCTGGTCCACATGCTTTTGAGGTGTCTAGGTTTTTTATAATAGCATGTACCTGAGAAGGGGTGATTTTCAAATCGTCAAGTGTGGCGTCTGTTCGCAGAGGAAAATCAGGGAGTGAGTGGTGTACCGAGTTCAGTGTGGAGTTTGAGGCAAACCGACTGGCAAGCAGATTAGCCTTGTCAGTTGCCGTGCAAGCAACCTCATGATTCTTTGTTAGTGGGGGAATAATTGACTGTCCATTATTAACTACGCTGTTGTAGATTTTCCAAAAATCCCGGGTTCCTAATTTCTGTGCTTTGATGCGCTTTCTGGTGGTTTCAGAGTAATCTGTCTTAGCTGTGGCTATCACTCTCTTACAATTATTTCTAGCTTCTATAAACTTCTGTTTATTTGAGCTGGACTTATGTCGGTTGAATCTGCGGAACGCATGCTGCCTTTGACAAATGGCAGCTGCACAAGCAGAAGTAAATCATTGGGGAGAGTGGGGCTTGCTATAGTATTTCCGTGCGGGAACATGTGCTTCAATAGCAGTTTTGAACCATTCAGTTGTCTCATTTGCACACTGTTCCGCTGGAAGAGTAAAGATATTTTGCCATGGGGCATCTCTGATGAGCTCCCTGATGGCTTCCCAATCAGCCTTTTTGTAATACCTCGTTGTTTTGAGAAGTGGTTCTTCAGTTTTAGGGCGAGAATTTAGGCTGATTTCTACCATTATCACAGCGTGATCAGCATTCCCGAGTGGGCTGTGGACATTTGTTGTACAGTCATTGGGGACCGTTGTCAGAAAGAGATCTAGAAGTGAGGCATGTTGATCGTGCTGGTCTGGGAAACGTGTCGGAAATGTAACCAACTGAGATAGGGAATGAGATATAGAGAAGCTATGAGTTGCGCTACCAGCTACGTCTGTGTGATTTTAGAATCCTAGCCAGTTACTGTGGTGGACATTGAAGTCACCAAATACATGTATTGTGCGCTAGTATCGAGGGAGAGTGCTATATCTATGCTGTCTGAGACTTCGTTTATTAGGGTACAGTCTTGGTTTGAGGGAGAGCGGTAGAGAAAATACAAGTAGCTAATATTGTGTTGCATATTTAGTCTGAAGCACATAAAGGCCTGGCCCTCTGATTCTAGTTTTATTTCTCTAGTTAGGGGGAGGGTGTTTCGAATATAGACTCCAAGTCCATGCATATGTCTGTCCGAGTCCTTACGGTAGAGTCGGAGATAACCAGGCATGTTAAAGTGGTTAGAGGGAATGGAGGAGTGAAGGTTAGTTTCACTTAATGCTAAGATATCCGGGGTGTTTATAAGGAGAAATGACTCAACATCATCTAAGTTAGTTCTAAGCCCGCGGATATTAGTAAATGCAAGCCTCAAGGGAGGAGGCAGGTTAGATTTCTTTGAGTTTTGTCCTGGTTTAAACGTAACTTTTGCTTGAGCTGCCATTTCATTTTATTTTATTTAAAAGTTTCAGTTAGGGTGGGTGAGTGAGGGGGTGCTGGACAAGTAGTTGTGCAGAATACCAGACATGAGATACAAGTAGACCATCAGCTGTCCTCACCCACAGGATTGTGGCCTCAGGAAAGCCCACCGGGGATGAGTGCAGGGTCCCTTTCCATGCGCGACATGGCACTACAAACATCCCGATATTTTACAACTGTTGATGGAGCAGCCGCTCTAAGCGCTACCAAAGAGTTAGGGCTCCTGTACTATCAGTCGGAAACAGCAGCCAGGAACTGTCAATCCGGTACCCTCAATCCATTAAGCAAAGCCAGCCCAGTCCAACTGCACCGACATATATGGCACTGAAGCACCCCACTGTGTCCAGTTTAGGGGGATCAGATGTGGCGGGAGTGGGGGAAAAGCGGCGTTCATTGCCCTACTCAGGAAACAAGGTCAACCACTGGGTGATTCAGACGAGTCCCTGTGATAGTACCTCTACGCCTGGCCAATAGGCAAAGAAGGAGTATGAAAGCCGGGCGATAGACAGAGTCTATCTCCTCCTTAAGCAGTTTAGGTTTGCCAACCGGTGATTTGTTTGAGTCACCAGCTCTAGGAAGGTTGTCGTCCAGGACTGAAGAGACCTCCCTCTCCTAAAGTATTATATATGTATATATATATGCATATATATATGTATATATATATATATATATGTGTGTGTGTGTGTGTGTGTGTGTGTGTGTGCGTTATATACATTATTTCACATATCAAAGCGAAATGCTATAAGGGGTTCTTAATACGCGAGTAAAGCTTGGTAGTTTTGGAAATATATTAATGACAAGTAAGCCACAGTGATGTAACCACATTAGTGTAGGCTAAAATGCATACGAGGATGAAACGCTGTACCTTCTGTGTAGCTTAATTGCCATAAATATTTTTCATAACTTACTATAAAAAATACATACATGTATAAATATATAAATATATATATATGTATATATATATGTATATATATATGCATATACGTATCATATTGTTTTCCTCCTCCTCTTGATATCACATTTTCATATTACACACATTAGATTGAATTCGATAAGATTGCTAATTTTATATTTATATATTCTCATCTTTCTTCCACTTATCTTTTCCTTAAAAGAAATTACATTTTTGAAATAATTTCATACGGCCTTGTTTAAACACGTAAGAATGTTATCCGAATCTCAAGTAGAAAACGCCCCTTATCGTTGATTGTATCGAATAACAATTGATATCAGGTGATTTACTGATGCCAGAAATAATTTTTATCTATACGTACCGTTCTTAAATTATGGAAGCATGAAAATGCCAAGAATTGCTTCTTTTTTTTTTTTTTTTAAATGTTTGAGTTTCTAGAATTATATAAGTCTGGGATCAATACATATGTAACTAGTTTATTTTATTATTGTTATTTAAGAAGACAGACAAAGTACTACTATTTTGCTGCTTATAATAATAATAATAATAATAATAATAATAATAATAATAATAATAATAATAATAATAATAATGATAATAATAATAATAACAACAACACCACGAAACTTGGGACACAGAAAGATATGGGTGTCATGATCAACATGCTCATTTGGTGGTCTGCATGGGGGACTCGAGCCAAATCCTGCGAATATTGGTTCCTCTTCTAATTTCAGATATAAATATCACAGACACAGAAGAGGGAAGTACTCTTTCTGATAGCTTGTATCAAAATGATCAAATACATGAGAATAAAAATAAACCAACATAGACTATAAACGCCACAGAAAAAATAAACTGGTAATATAATGCAATTATAGGAGTCATCTAAAGAAACAAACTGTATCGGAAACGGATGAAAGAATGGTGGGGCATGTCTAATGACTACCAGACAACGGGAAAAAATATTGCTGATCAAGCGAAACATACTCCGCAGAGAGGTCAAATCCAGAGCTAATGAAAATACAAAACATAAATGATGGAAACAGGAAACATCCCTGATCTTATCGAGTTCGGCGTCCAATCTGTTAGGTGAACAAATCATCAGGGCTCTATGTACCAAAGTATTAATTAAGCCGACCTTACGTGATTTTGGTACAAAAGACAACCAGTTCACATATAGGCCAGTAAATGTCGGCTTCCTATAAATTGTAGTGAGAACCCCCCCCCCCTTGAACGTTCGACAAGAACATCCAAGAAGGGAAGCGAATTGTCTTTCTCACTTTCCATAGTGAACTTAAGAGCTCCATGCATAGAATTCAACCTATCAAAAAATATTGACGCTTCACTTTGCTATGGAAAAACAGAAAAAGTGTCGTCAACATATCTTAAATATGCAGTGGGGGTTGTTATAGAGTTGAACAGAACGGGTTCATTGTACCCGACGAAAATATCCGCTAAAGTTAGGGCCAACAAACTCCCCATTGAAACCCCGTCGACTTGACAGTACATAATATCACAAAAACTGAACTCCACAGAGTTTGTGCACATTAAAATGATTTCAATATTAATCTCTTTAGAAAAACGCTGAGCAGTCAGGCGACCATCGTAAAGCGCGTCGGTACATATACGTATAGTGTCATCCAATGGTATGTTGGTAAAGAGACTAGAGGCATCAGATGAGCACAAAAAAGATGTCTCTGCATTAGAATCCAACCCACATACATAATCAACAAACTGAAAAGAATCAGGGATACAGTGTGTGGCATATAACTCGCGCACAAGTTGTAGAATTTCCACAAGCCACTGAGCCAAAGAATGTTGTGCCGAACCAACAATTGATAAAATAGGTCCTAGTGGAACACCTTGCTTGTGTATTTTGGTGAGACCATACATTCTAGGACGTTGTGAACCAGAGGGTCTAATCCTGTCATAGACGTCCTTGCAAAAAAAACCTTCTTTTTAAATAATGAAAGTAGACTTCTTTGCATTTTTGCCTCGTTCTTGCAAGTATTATCCGTCAACTCGACAGAAACGAGTTTACGGAATTTCGAAACATCATTGAGAATAACTGCCATTTTCTTAACGTATTGGCATTGGATTTTAACGCTTTCATAGTTTTAAATTGCGTTATGTTCCAGACAAAGTCCTATAATCAACAGGTATGTTACTGTATCGGTGAGCTAAGGCAACTAAACTAGATTTCATCCCAGAAATTCGTTCCAGGGAAATAGGAATATTATGTCTAAGTCGGGAGAACAAAACTTCAAAGGCACAAAGTGTTCTCTCTTTATTTATACTGGTTGGGAGAATATAAAAATAAAATCTCTTAGACAGAACTCTAAAGTTCACTTTTCGAAAGATTGAGAATATGTTTGCTTCCATTAATGGGTTCACACCCATATCTTCTACGAACCAGAAGACCAAGATGTTTATTATTGTGTTTGGAAGCACGTTGCTTAGCAAATTTATCGCCAATGGATAAATACTTGCAAAAGCGGAAAAGTCAAAAAAGGACAGGAAACCCTTAACTACAGACTAGAGGTAATGACGATTACTTATATACACCTCTAGCTTCTCCGTCAACTAATTAATCTCGTCTCGTATAAACGCCCGCTCCATAGACAAACTAGGTTTCACCCGAGATGCAGCAATGCATTTACTGGTATAAAGTGGGGCCACAACTTGTTCCAGACAAGAACGCAAAAAAAAAAAAAACTATGGCGAGGGTGGTAGATCTAATTCTACTCCTATTCGAAATTATTTTATGCCGGCAGAAAGAATATCTAACGCATTGTTTCTCTTTGGGGAACTTTGACTCTTTTCTCACGTTTTTTTCTTCCCCCTCGTTGTGCCAATATTTTAATCGTTTTTTAAACGGTAATAAACTTTATTTTAGTGTCCCCGTATTTTTGGCACATTCAGTAATTCTCCATCAGAACTCTTTACTTTCGACATAGTATTATTATTTTTACGCTATCGATTTTCTCCTGATGAGATGATAGTTGAAAGCGCTCTCGAGAGACCTCCGCCCATTATATTTAAATATATATATATATAAACGAGATAAGTATTAGCTGAAGAGACCTTTATAGGGGTATCTAAAACGGTTCCTAATCATCAGATTTGAAACCGACGGCACCGATTACTTGTTTCATCTAAGATTTCTGTAAAGAAAAAAACATAAACAATACACTCTTATTTACGGATCTTTCCTTATAATAGAGAACTCTGTTTGAACCCTTTTCCCCCAAAAAATATAACTATATATATATATATATATATATATATATATATATATATATATGAGATATATGAGATATATATATATATATATATATATATATATATATATATATAACTATATATATATGTTCCGACCAAAATTTGTCTGAGACCCTAATTTTTACCTCTTTACATGTATCATTTTGGTATTTAATAAAAATACAAAGTTTTACCCATGTCAAAGTTACCTATATTGCAAGCCTTTAGACACAAAATTGGCGGGGGAATTTGGTAGAATCTGCAAAGGTCAGCTCTTTCAACTTTGCCCCATTTGGTAGCAAAATTATCGCCCCAAAACTGATTAAAATGCTTGCCACATGTCTGAATACTCGTTATGTATAAATTTCAAATGTTTAGACCCAAAATTGGCTGAGTAGTTTTCTAGACACCGCAATGGTGAAATATTTTGAACTTTGACCTCTTGGCAGCTCAAATTTTTGAACCTAGCCGATTATCATTGCTTGCCCTATCTCTGAATACCCTTTATGCCCTATCTCTGAATACCCCTTATGCCCTATCTCTGAATACCCGTTATGCAAAATTTCAAATTTTTCGAACAAAAATTGGCTGAGTGTTTGGTAAAGACAACAAAGGTCACATTTTTTTTAACTTTGACCCAATTCTGACTCCTTAACATTTATTTTTGGGGAGGCTCAAATGAAATTAAAAAGTTTGATCCATGTTCAAGTAACTTACATTTAAAATTTCAAGTGTTTACATCCAAAATTGGCGGAGGAGTTTGGTAGAGTTTTCAAAAGTCAAATCTTCAAACTTTGACTCCTTGACAGCCAAATATCTGGCCGAACACCGATCACAAAGATTTTCCAAAATCTCAATACTTATGTGGAATTTCGAGACCACCAATTGACAGAATTATTTGGTAGGGAAATGTACACACACACATACACAGAAAAACAATAAATAATCTGGTTACTTTCCTCCATCTATATTAACTATTCTTCGATGTTTTTTATACTTCGATCGATTTTTTACATCAAAATGCCCAATCAAACAAAGCTTAATTATTAGTCTCGGGGTTAGGCGGTCAGCTCTTAAAATCAACGCATCTTAAGTGCTAACTATCCGCCAGTAGTTCAAAATGTGTATTTAAAACTTAGATCAAATGGTTTTCAAAATGACACCCATCCAAAAACACCGGCCGCGACGCGCGGAAGAAAAGTTCAAAAGCAAACCTTCCTCTGATGTTTAATGACCCTTGACCTCCTTCCTCACCATCATTGAAACAACTTTTGCTGAAACCGCTAACATTAATAAACAATTCTCTGTATCAAATAAGGTGCGGCTTTGAGCATTTTCCTATCTTGAACTCCAAGCGAAACCATTATTATAATTCGAACTAGTTGCGCCTATCTGTTGTTGTGCAGAATATAACACCCCCATATATATATATATATATATATATATATATATATATATATATATATATATATATATATATATACATATATATATATATATATATATATATATTAGGAAATAATTTTTTCTTCTTTACCTGCTTTTGAAGCGGTTATGTTAGTTGAAAATTGAAAATAATTACATATATAAATGAATACGTTTGAAAGCTAAAAACAATGCATTTTTTTTAAATATATAAATAAATTTATTTGCTTGCATCAGATATATTTCCATGCTAAACACCCTTATCAATGTAGAGTTCGTTTTTTTTTAAATCTTTTTCTTCACCGCTTAGTGCAATTCTGCGTGCGAAGGTGATGGTAGTAGCCCGATGTTCTTGGTAACGGCTCGAGATTTAAATAGAAATAAAAACAGTCATCAGCAGGGTGTCGCGCCAGCCGCGCTAAATTGAAATCAGGAAAGTTATTTTTCTTCTTCTTTACCTGCTTTTGAAGCGTTGTGTTAGTTGAAAATTGGAAATAATTTCAATTTTGCGCAGCTGGCGCAACATCCTGCCGCCCTAACTGCATCCAAATAGTTCTTTTTGTACTTTTGAAATCACGACTCTATAATAATATATACGAAATCTGAACAAATTAAAATATCGTATTTAAGCGTATATTACGCCCGGGAAAATCCGGACACTCTTTCCACTACTCTAATATATAAAAGGGTATAAGCCTGTCTGTCTGTCTGTCTCAAAATTTTCAAACTCTGCCCTCTCCGAAACTAAAAGTTGCAGAGTGGCGCTAGCGGTTTCAGAAGACCGGAATTTTGTGCACACCGTTTTTTTATGAGTCTTTAACCAGTTAAATCATTTTTAAAGGGTCAAAAAATGGGTCAAAATTTAAAAAAAAACATTATATATATTGTACATTAATCTTAGTTTATTTTTAATACTAGCAATTCCGCCCGACTTTGCTCTGGTCCTATGTACTGTTCATAATTTTATCAGCATATCTGTATAATAAAATGTGTGCATATGTACGGTAATGCCTTTCTATATAATAGACATCTTTAACTACGATAGAGAAAAGTTAATAGAGACTGCAATTTTTCAATCATTTTCTATCGTTTTTTTTTTAACCTTTGATACACATTTTGATCTCTTAACATTTATTGCTTTGGGCTCAAATCAGATTAAAATGATAGACCTATGTCCAGGTAACCTACATCTAAAATTTTAAGTATTTAGACCCAAAATTGGCGGAAAGTTTCGTAGAGTTTGCAAAGGTCATTTCTTTTAACTTTGACCTGTTGGCAGCG